>NW_017718674.1:0-74979 GCF_001865875.1 Lupinus angustifolius
ATATGGATGGAAGGTTGAAGTTGGATTGAGTGATTGATGCTGGATTTGAACAAATGAAGTTGAATTTAGGGCGATTTGAACGAAAATATGTATTTGGAGGGATTTGAATGAATGAAGCGAATTTCAGTGATTGAAGATGAATTTTAGCGATTGAAGCTGCATTTGAAGTGAATAACACAAAAGATTTGAGTGATGTAGCCGATTTTCCATGGAGGAAGAAGGAGAAAGGTATGAAGAAAAGAGGAAGGAGAAAGGTATGAAGAAAAGAGGGAGGAGAAAGAAAAAAGGCTTTTTTGTTGCCTTTTTTGCCAGAGGCCCAATTAGAGTAATAAATTTATGGGCTTATATTACACATTAATTTTGATACAAGTTATTTAGTGTGGCTGATTAAGTGTGGCTAATAGGAACTTTTCTTATAGTGACAGTGTTATGATGTGAGCGGTTGAGCCGAATAATAATTGTCCATTACCAAGCATTATCTGATATTTAATTTTGAACGAGTCTAAAATTAAACTTGAACTTGGATTCAATCAAACTCAATCATGTACAAGTCCAATTATAAATGGATTAAACCAGATGCATAGTACGGCTCACGCTTATAACACATGAATAAAAGAGTTTTGTTTATAGAACAACTAGCAAGTTACTCGTGCATTTGCACGGGACGGTATTTTTTTGCCGCATGATTAAGAACACATATTATATGTGCATTTATGATTAAGAATATGTATGTTGCTTACATTCGCATGGCTAAAACCATATATGTTACCACTGCATTCATATTGTTAAAAATATTAGTTATATATAAAATCATACGGTCAGAGTATACGGTTTAATTGTTTAAATCAGATAAACTTAATATGGGACCTCTTCTGGTTTAACATCTTGCTCGATAAAAATACACTTTAAATAACATATTTATAAAATAAGAACAAATCTACAATGACGAAGTTAATGAATAAAAAAATCAATAAAAATACACTTTAAACAACATATTTATAAAATAAGAACAAATTACAATGATGAAAATTTAGTATCGGGATACATAAGCCATCATATTAAGTTTAACGAAATGAAGATTGACGAATAAAACATTGGATTGTAGACATGTGAGAGAAAAAGAGAGAAATGTGAAATGAAAGGGAGAGAAGAATATGGAGATATGAAATGATAATGGTGGAGAAGTAATTCACATGTGAAAAGGGATTCAATCCCCTTTATTGTGAGATGTAATTTTTTTATAGAATAAAAAACAAATGAGCTCATTAATTATTAGAATTAAATTGTACAATGAACAAAAATGGAAGATTGACATGTTTTGAAGGGAAAATATTGATTGAGAGATTGACACATGTCATGAGAGACCTTTAGTTTTGATGAGAGATTGACACATGTCATGATGGCTTGAGAGATTGACACATGTCATGAAGGAGCTTTAGTTTTGATGAGAGGTTGACACATGTCATGAGGGCTTGAGAGATTGACACATGTCATGATGGAGCTTTTTTTATTATATAGGTAATAGATGTAAGCAGGTTAACGCAACATCGGATCCTATACATATCCCTCTAATTAACAATAACAAAGGTCCGTGATATACGATATTGGTGATTAATAAATAGAGTCACCTCTCTCTGATTACATAGCACCAAAATCTTAATTATTAAGAGGATAACCTCAGAAAAACAATTCATTACGTGTAAAAGACTAAAGGATCTTATATTAATCTGTAAAGTTCAGCAGAGATTACATCAATGAATTGATATGTATGAAAAACAAAGCAAATAATGGAGGATCCTATGTCTGCCAATTTTGTTTTCATGGCTCACCCCATATTAGAAAGATCTAAACCACTAGATAAACCATCTGACAACGGGGTTACTATGTCGTCAGGCGAGATGAAGATGTCTTTTAGGGACGAAAGGTTAGCTGATAGTCAACCAGCTCTGGTTCGAAAGGAGATTGATTTCTGGAAGTTTTATTTATAAATATAGTAGGTACTTACCAGCAAATAGGTGTATAAATACTACCTTAATGTTATAAACAAGTATAAAGTAAGTGGTTGTCATATCGACAAGGATTTGCTAGATAGTAGCCTTTCAACTAAAAAATATTATTCTAAATTTGTCAAGAGGTTAGTAAGATAGAATAAGAAAAAGGAATGAGAGAGAAACTCTGCTAGGGTTTGTGTCCATTATTATTGGAAGTTTGGCCAATCACGAAAAAAATGTTGCATGAACCAGTGATCCCTTGGAAATTCCTAGGTGAAGATGATTCGCAAACTGATCCCAATATCACCTCTCCAACCAGGAAATCATTTGCACAAGTTGTGAAAAATTCCCGTGACATATCCATATCTCAGTTGCCTCAACCATGTATAAAGGGGAAGCTATTTCCATAAAGATACCAGAAGAGGAGTATCAAGAGGGTCTCCACCATTGTAAGACACACCTCCATGGAAGACTCATTCTCTCAAAATGAGACAGTCCTATCAAGTTCGTAGTCCTCAGGGCTAAACTCACCTCCATATGAATCAAATTTGGAAAATGGAACATGATATCTCTTGGAAGGGATTTTTATGACTTATCATTCTCATCCATTAATGACATGAGAAGTTTATGCGCCATTGGAGCTTGGAACCTTAAGCCTGGTTTTCTGCATCCTTATCTATGGAGTCCAGATTTCAACCCGAGCCTGTAAAAAATGTCTCATGCACAATGTTGGGTGAAAATCTTAGGGCTACCCTAAGAATATTGGAGCCCTAGAATCATATTTTCCATCGCAGGAGGTAAAGGCACTCCAATATCACTAGATGACACAACTAATAATAGAACATTTGGACACTTTGCCAAAGTTCTGATTGATATTAATCTCAAGTCAGATCTACCCGAGCAAATTCTTGTGGAAAGGCAGGGGTATGTCTTCTTTGTTGATAGAGAATATGAGAAATTGCCATAATTTTGCATTGGCTGCCAATCTATAGGACACTTGGTTGCTAACTGTAGGAGATCTATCAAAAATGTTAAGCTCGATGAAACCCTTAAGAAACAACCAAGGAGGCAGCCACTTGTGGAGAAAGTATCTCAGGTCATTCCAGAAAAGGACCTTGTCATCAATCTAGAAATTGACCACATGGAAGACCTTAACCTTGAAGGTATTGAAAAGACGGGACTTTCCCCAGATTTACCTCAAAATTTACAAAGGAACAATGTGTCTCATTCTGAGGAGGAGAAGGTGGACACAATAGTGGAAGAGTACAATGATATGATGGAGCAAAATGAGGATAATTTGGGTTTCCAAGCAGTTGAGGAAATGTCAAATCCCAAAGCTGCCAATGACATGAGAATTGTGGGTAGGTTATGGGCTGAGGATGAGGTAGAGAAGGATGTGGATGAAGAGAAAAGCTTCACCATTGTTATCTCAAAATCTAAAAAAAATAAGTGAATAAAGAGGGATAAATCAGAAATGATTCATAACACCCGAAGGGGTAGCTACCTAATCTCCAACTAATGAAAGTATTATATTGGAATTGTAGAGGGTTTTGAAACAGTAAAACTAAGTTAGTTTTGAAAAACATGTGCCTATGATGGATGTTGAGGTAGTTCATCAAGGGTTTTGGTCTCCTTTAAATCTCAAGTTGTTTATAGTTAACAATATGGGGCTCTTGCTTCCTTCCCTATGAGGTTTTGGCATAATGGACCTTTTCCCCCATGTTTTATCCAATTCTGATAAGTAAGTCTCCATTTCCCTTTCTGTTGAAAGGAATAAAGTTTTCATTAGTGCAGTGTATGCTAGCACAAATCACCTGCTGAGGAGATTTCTTTAGGATGAAATAAGTCATTTGATGAGTTTGAATTCTAGTCATTGGTGCTTCTTAGGAGACTTTAACCTTGTGCTTGGGGATGATAAGTGTAGAGGTGCTAGAACCCCTACTAGAGGGCCCTCCTCTGATTTCAGAGCTTTCACTAACAATGCTAATCTAATTCATCTTCCAACCAGAGGTGCCGCCTATACATGGTCCAATAGGACAAGATGACCAGCTTTAATAGAGAAAAGACTTGACAGATTTATTTGTAACAATGATTGGATAACCACATGGAATCAAGTTCATTGCTGCACTTTGCCTAGGATATCATCTGATCATCATCAATATTCTTTTGTGTGTCAATAATGTAATTGGTAGGACAATTTCTCAATTCAGATTCCAAAAAATGTGGCTTCAACATTTGGACTGCAAAAGAATTGTTGCACATATTTGGAAAAGAGAGGTGTTTGGTTTCCCTATATTCATATTGTCTAAGAAGCTGAAAATTCTTAAGAAGGAGTTGAAAAATTGGAATGTTGAAGTCTTTGGGAATGTTCACCAAATGGTCAAGTCTGCAATGGCTATTGTGGAATCTATTCAAACTTATATAGCTGATATTGGCCTAAAAGAGGAGGTTTTAGATGAGGAAAGGTTAGCTCAGAACTCTCAGTTGCAAGCCCTATCAAAGGAGGAGGAGTTTTGGAAAGAAAAGTCAAGAATAGATGGGCAGGTTAATGGTGATAGAAACACAAGTTTCTTCCACAAAGTTACCAAAATTAGACAAGTCGCTAAGTCTTTGTCTATGCTGAAAAATGGGGATGTTATTATCACTAGTCATGATGCTATTTCCAATCATGTACTAGACTATTTCACAAACTTATTTGTTGCTCCTAATAAAACTTTCCCTAATGACCCGATTCATTCAGTCATTCCTAGTCTGGTTTCTGAAACATAAATTTTCATGTTAACTTCCTCTCCTTCTCAAGAGGAAATAAGATATGCTTTGTTTGCCATAAATGAGGATGAGTCTCTTGGTCCTGATGGATTTGATGACTGCTTTTGTCATGCTTTCTAGAACATTTTTGGACAAGATGTTTGCAACTCAGTTAATCGATTTTTCTCTCAAGGTTGGTTGCTCCCTAATTTAAACTCTAATTCTTGGTGCTCATACCAAAGTCTATTGGTGCTTATAGAATTGATGAGTTCAGGCATATTGCTTTGGCTAATTTCCAATTCACAATCTTAACCAAAGTCTTGGCTGACAAATTGGCTACAATTGCCCCAAGGATTATCTCAAACCAACAAAGAGATTTGATAAAGGATAGGCAAATCCAGGATTCTATATGTCTAGCTTCTGAAGCCATTAATCTGCTTGATCATAAGGTATTTAAGGGGAATATGGCCATTAAGGTTGACATAAAGAAAGCTTTTGACACTATTGACTGTGAATTTTTACTTAACACTTTAGAGGATTTTGGTTTCAATGTGAAATTCAGAGAATGGATTATATTCATCTTGTAATCCGCTAAATTGTCAATCAATGTTAATGGACAAATGGTGGGTTACTTCTCTTGCAAAAGGGGTGTTAGACAAGGGAATCCATTATCCCCTCTGTTGTTTTGCATTGTTGAGGATGTGTTGAGTAGGGGTATTGTCAATCTTGTCTCAGATGGTATGCTAAGCACAAGCATTGGTCCTAAGTTGATCCAAACTCCTAGTCATGTCCTTTATGCTGATGGCATACTAATCTTTTGCCAAGGAATCAAGAAAGAGCTTCTCAATCTAAAGCAGCTGCTTAAGTACTCTCAAGTTTCTGGTCAAAACTTCAACAATTCAAAGAGTAAATTCTACACCACTAAGATTACAATAAGGAGAACTTCCATTATAGTTGAGGTTCTTGGATTCTCTTATGGTTCTGTGCCTTTTGTTTCTTAGGGGTTCCTCTGTTCCTAGAAAATCCTAGAAGATGTCACTTGCATAACATTTCAGACAGAATTATAAACAAATTAGCCACTTGGAAAGGATCCTTGCTGTCAATAATGGGGAGAGTGGAACTAGTGAACTCTGTAATACAGAGCATGTTGATTTACTATTTTCACATTTATGCTTGGCCTACATCACTTCTTAAGCACTTAGACAAATGCATCAGAAATTTTGTTTGGTCTCGCAGTACTACTGTCAAAAAGCTTATCATAGTTGCTTGGAAGAATGTTTGTATCCCTTTGAATCATGGAGGTTTGGGCTTAAAGTCAATCAAAAAACTTAACCATGCTGCTTTGTTCAAGCTGTCCTGGGAGATGCTACATTCTTCTCAAGATTGGGCACTGTTTTATACGCAAAGGTTTGGTTGTGCAACAATTCCATCAGGCAGATATTTCAAGTCTTCCTTATGGCCTGGTATCAAAAGGAACTGGAACATTATGCCAATGAACTCTTTTTGGCTCATTGGAGATGGTCAAAATACAAACTTCTAGATGGATAATTGGTTGGGAGAGACCCTGGTGGATTCTATGCATATCCTAGTTGAACTCCATCCTAACTTAACTGCCAAGGTTGCAGACTTCATTGTCAATTCTAAATGGGTTTTGCCTATGCTTTTAGTGGATAAATTCCCTAACATCACAACCAAAATCTATCAAACTATCATCCATGTGGGAAAAGATAGACTCAATTGGAAGAATTCTAATGATGGTGCACTATCTCTTAAAGAGGCCTATCAACACATGAATCCTGGTGCTAATCAGCTTAGTTGGGGGAAGATCATTTGGTCATAAGCTATCCCTCCTTCAAAGTCATTCACAACTTGGAGACTAATTCAACATAAAATGTCAATTGATGAGAAGCTGAAAAGAAGGGGATGTTCTTTAGCTTCAAAGTGTGACTTTTGCAAGAAAGCTGAGGATGGCTCTATCCATTTGTTTTTCAATTGTCCTTTTGAAATTCTAATATGGAATTAGCTCAATAGAACTTTCTCAATGAAGTTGGACACCTCCTCAATAGCAAACTTACTAAAGCTAAATCAAAGGAATTGGAGAAACCAAGTTAAACATGTTTTGATAGCTAGTATAATTCACACTATCAACACTATCTGGTTTTGCAAGAATCAGTCCAGGTTCAAGGATAGATATATTATTCTATCGATGACCTTGTCTAAGCTGAAGTTGGCATTAACACTGTCTGGAAATAACTCTTCTAAGTGTGCCTACAATACTATAGAAGACTTGCTTAGTGATCTCAATATCAACATTAAATACAACAGAGCTCCTAGGATATTGGAAGTCATTTGGCAACCACCTACTTTGGGGAGAATTAAAATCAACACATATGGTGATGCTAAGAGAATCTAATCTATTCTAGATGAGGGGGTATTTTTAGAGATCAAAATGGAATGGTCAAGGCTTGTTTTGTTTGCTATAACGGATTGGAAAATGCCCTCTTTGATGAGTTATATGCTCCTATGTTGGGAATCAAAATTGCTCATAAAAATGGATGGAAGAGAATTTGGTTGGAATGTGATTCAACTCTTGTCGTGGACATTCTCAAAGGGAAAGCATGAGCCCCTTGGAAGTTAGCTAGTAAATGGAGTATGTGTCAAGCAATGCTAGCTTCAATGGAGTACCTAGTTTCACATATATATCGGGAGGAGAATTCTAGTGCCGATAAACTTGCTAATTATAGAATTTCCTCTATGGTTTATACTTCGTGGAATCATGCTCCTAATTTCATTCATGAGGATTTTTCTAGGAATAGATTGCTTTTACCTAACTATAGGTTTGTCTCAATGTAATTCTCTTTGTAATGCTTCATTATAATATAGTTGGTGGTGCCTTGACTACACTCGTTTAAAAAAAGTTATGATTCAAATGGTTGTTTTATTAATAAATTAGAAGTGTAATACAATGATAAAGGGAGATGAGATTGAACTTCACACTTACTATCCGTACACACCTGATTATTAAGGTAAATTCATTCACTAATGATTATTCCATGTAATAACCTCAATATTATCTGAGTCAATTTAGCAACCTATGTAACAAAGTCCTATGTTTAGCAACTTAGATTCATAAAATTAAGAAATATGACTTGCAAAATCATGCCTCTATGTCTAGTAGTCCATGCATGCAAGTTGAGTTAAAATGCAACACCTCAAATGTGCTAGCTACCGATGTCTTGGTCTATACTAGCACTTTATCAAAAGTAGATCTATGTCTAGTAACTACAATGATAAAATTAAGTTTTATGAACCTTCAAGTACATCACATACTATCCAATTCTAGAGTTACAAAATCACAATATTAGTTCTATGTCTTGATACCAAAAAGTGAAATACATGTAATGACAAATAATACAAGTCTATCTCTAAAAAATACATTATTTATTGAGTAATGTAAATTCAAAATAATGCAAGAAAGAAGCTAAGCATTTTATTCAATTATCGTGCAATAAAATGATCAAACTTAAAGCAAGCATTAAACAAATACAAAACTCAAATATAATCAATAATTCATGATTTAATGATGAATTAGTGTGTATATATCAAGCTCAAGTTACATTCAATCCCCATAAGAGTTTTAGTAACTATGTTCATAAGGTGTAAGTAAGATAAGGATAAAACATAACTCATGGGTGGTAGAACCACACACAAATGAGTATAAATTAAATCCGTTAATACTTACGCATTGATCCCATAACTAAAATAAGCTTAACTGCCCTAGAAACATGGAAAATAAGTATTACAAAACAATGTTATAAAGTGTGTATCAAATGGTTCGAGTTGGAAGTCCTTAAACAATATTCTAATATTGTCCTATGCGCTTAACACAACTCCAACAGGATTTTTGCGACTTTTCAGTAGACCAAATTGCGCTGGGAACAACTTGGTGCGTGCAACACACCACCCATTGCGCTCATCGCAAGTGGGTGCACTCAACGCAAGTAGGTACGCTCAGCGTAGACGAAATAGTGGTGAAATGCTGATTTTTGCTACTGTTTGTGCTAATCACGAAAACGTGTACTCAGCATAGTGACTTTTGCTTATTTCGACAATCCTACAGTTCACATTGAAGCTCCATCAGTTAGGAACAACGTATCAAAATTGCATATTGATCCATTGGTGAACGAATGAGTTATCATGATTTTACTAAGACATGTAATGTTGAACTCTTGTTTTTGTCCAGAACTTCTCTTATTAGTACAATTTCATTCATTTGAGTTGATTAAATAGTTAAAATTTGGTACCAAGAGTGTATATAAATTTGGAAATTAATAATAGGGAATGGCGAGACGTGTTGATAGTCACTCTCATTAGAAAGAGGTTGGGCTTTAAGATTATGCATGAGAGACTACATAATGCTTGGAAGCTTGCTGGTGATTTTGATATTATGGATATAGAAAATGGTTTTTTTCAAGGTTAAAGTCAGTCAAGCACATGATAGGGATAAATTACTTCAAGGAGGACGGTGGATGATCTTTGACCACTATGTTGCTATTATTGCATAGTTTCAAAGACCCTGGTATGGATATGTCTTACTATAAATGCAAGTATGTAAGGACATGATTTTGATGAAGATAATGCTCAAAGCTTAAAGAATATGGACAAGGACAAATCAACTACAACAACGTGAAGACTCAAATTCAAGCTTCATAAGGATCAAACAAAGCTAGAGTAGTCCTTTTATTTTAGGTCTGAGGTGCATTGAATGGGTAAAGTCTAAGTTGGTGAACCTAATGATAAATCTCACATATTAGAGTATGAACATAATGCATGTGAGATTTTCATCCATGACATGATTTAGATGCATTAGTACTTGTATAATTTTCAAAATCATGCATCAATCACTCACGTTAGAGGTTCATGAAAAATTAACTAAGTCGTTTTAGAAAATCGTTAATTGATTAAGGTTAAAGTTAATCGATTAAGTCTTTACAAATGGGAAACTCGTTAATCGATTAAGGACATGGTTAATCAATTAAGTCAACTTCTATTTTGGAATCTCAAACGTTTTAAAGAAAAGTTAATCGATTAAGTTGTTACATAATCGATTATCCCCAATAGAAAACAATTTGAAATTGATTAGTATTTTAACATCCTTTCCCATAGGCAAAAACAACAGACAAGAATGAACTTGATGCAAGATTGATACACAAGAAAGCACAAATTTTCAAAAGAGTTTTACTGAAAAGAGTGATAGAAACTTTTATGTGAAAAGAGAGAGTTTTGTGAATCTTTGAAGGAGCTTTAGTTTTCAAGCATTCATAGTATTTTAAGATCTTCCTATTATATCTCATATTCATTCATATTCATCTTTGAGATTGTGAGATTCATCAAAGGTTGCTAGTTCTGAATTTTAGTGAATGATTAGCATATCATAGGTGCGAGGAACTTTGTACACGTCTGTACCGATCGATTTGTAAATTTGTCTCTTTGGGGTGTGAGGCATCCATCACCTTGGAAGAAGAAATAAATTTAGTAATAAATCCTAGGCTATGGTCAAGGTCCAAGAAGAGGTCTCATTACGCATACTTAGTTAGAAGTGGTGTGGATCCATTAGAAGCTAGTGTTTTGTATAAACATTTGATTTCTTCTTCGTAAAACAAATCTTCCAAGATCAAAAGCGGATAACTAGATGTAGATGGTAGTGGTTGACAATCGAACTAGGATAAAGCGACCATATTATCTTCTCTCTTTCCCTACATTGTTACTTTCACGCAATTAACGTATTTTTGATATATTTGTTTACATTCATATAGAGATTATTGCATAAGCGAATTTGCATGAAAAATCACTTTCATTAAACTGTTTAAGTGCATATTAAATCATATCAATCTATGCTTTCTTGCTACATCAAGAACAAAATATTTTCAAGAAAATCAGCAAGGTTAATCGAATAACTCAAGCTTTATATTAATTGATTAAGCAATCATTTAGTCGATTAAAATCAGTAGTTTTTATATGATCTTTTGTATTCAAATTGTTTTTAATTTTTACTTGAGCCACCTATTCACCCCCTCTAGGTGAAGTTAGAGCTCTTGTTAACTAACAAGTGATATCAGAGCTAGCTCAAAGAAGTTCTAGCTAAATCACTATATTCATGACATCCTAGGGAGATATACAAAATGGGCTCTACGAATCCATTCGATGGTGAAAGATCCTCTATCAATCGACTTCATATGTTTAGTGGAGAGGGCTATGCCTACTAGAATAATAGAATGAGAATATTTATAGAGGTCATAGACACAGATATATAGGAGGCCATGCAAAATGGATCTCATATTCCACTTCACTAGTTTATGGATTAATGATGAAAAGAGAAAAGTGCAACACAATTTGAAAGCCAAAAACATCATCACTTCAACACTCTCTTATGATGAATTCTTTAGAGTTTGACAATGTAAAAGTGCCAAAGAAATGTGGGATATTATGCAAGTAACCCATGAAGGCACTAGTGAAGTTAAACATGCTAGATTGAATGCATTGCTCATGAATATAACTTATTTCGTATATTTCCTAATGAATCAATAAATGACATGCAAAAATGATTTTTCATATTGATAATCATCTTGTTGCTTTGGTTAAAGTGTTTGCCAATGGTGAGCTTACTAACAAAGTTTTGAGATATCCTGATAGGGCTTGGCAACCAAAGGTGACAGCTATTTTGGAATCCAAAGACATAGATCAAATGTCACTTGCAACCCTATTTCGGAAAGTTATAAAAACATGAGATGGAACTTGGACGCTTAAAACTTCACGAAGAATCAGACAAGGAAAAAAAATGTTCCCTCAAGATGACAACATCAAATGCAAGAATTCAATAAGAGTAATGACGTAATGAAAATGCGGATTCTTCTGATATCGAGGATGGAACTATATCACTCCTTATAAATAAATTCAGAAAGTTCTTGAAGAAGAAAGGAGCGTTCAGAAAGTTTCAACAAAGAGATTCAAAAGACTCAACCAAGAAGGACAAGAACTCAAAGGATATGATCACTTGGCATGAGTGTGGAAAGGTAGGACACATGAAGTTTTCATGTCCTATCTATCTCAAGAAGGTTGAGAATGAGAATAAAGATTCAAGGGACATCAAGACAAAGAAAGTCTACATAGTATGGGGTGTACCCAAAGAAGAAGTCACTTCAAGCACCTCGAAAGATGAAGAATCAGCCAAAGATGCCTAATGATGCAAAATCACGATTCTTGTGAGAATAGTGAGCGATGCAACTCTAGTGAGGTAAGTAACCTTGATTCTGATTATAATTCTGATGATTCCCCTGCATATGATGTATTATATGGTGTTTATGTAGAATTGCATGAAGAACTTAAAAGGTTTGCAAAAATTAATGCAGATAGGAAAATGTTAATTTTGGTGCATGAAAATAAAATTCTTGAAATGTAGAAATTTATTGATAAACTTCAACTTGAAAATGAAACCTCGATTTTTATTTATGCTAATTTTACATGTGATTGTGCTTCAAAAATTACTATGACACTTTCTTGTGAAAAATATCCATCGTTAGAAAATATGAATGCTTGCTTAAAAGAAACTATTGATAATTTCTCTAAGAGTAGTCATAAATTGGACAAATTACTTGCATCACAAGTTATTCTTGATAATAGATTCGGATTGAGATACATGCATGCTAAAAAGAGATCATACAAGAAACATGTTTATTTTTCAAGAACTTCATATCATAAATCACCTACTTGTTTTTATTGTGGTGTGTATGGTCATACTACTAATACTTGTCATAATAGATTGCATAATGTGCCCAAAGGAGAATATACTTAGATTGAAAAGGGAAAAGATCCCAAGATTACTAACTCTAAGGGACCCAAGACTATTTGGGTACCCAAAACAAGCAAGTAAATGTTGTTGAGGAGATCAATGGAACTTGGACAATAAGTGTTCTAGGGACATGAAAGGTAATAAGAGTAAGTTTATTAAGTCATCACCTAATAAAATTTATTGATAGCTTATGGATCATGATGGTGAATTTGAAAACCACAAATTTGATAAGTTTTGCGAAAAACATGGTATTGGTCATTAATACTCTGGTCCTAGAACTCCTGGAAAAAATGGAGTTCTTGAAAGAAAGAATAGAGTTCTTGAGGAGTTGGCTAGAACCACGTTGAGGCCTATTCTTAAGAAAATTCTCTATGAACCTTTTAAAGGCCGAAAACCAAATATTTTCCCTTTTCATGCTTTTGGATGCAAGTGTTTCATTTTGAATAATGGAAAAGAAAATTTAAGTAAATTTGATTTAAAAGTGGATATATGAATATTTATTGGTTATTCTAATCATAGCAAAGCTTATAGAGTCTTTAATAAAAGAACAATGGCAGTTGAAGAATTTATACATGTAGTATTTGATGAGTCTTCTGCAAAAGAGGAGAGGAAATGTATTTGTGATGATCTTGTAGGTACTCTTGAGGATGTATACTTGAAAGATCAAGAAGCTGAAAAATGTATGCAAGAAGATCAATATTCAAGTCAAGAACTTGAAAGAATGCCACAAGCAAGAAAGACAAAGATGGATCTCCCTACCAATAATATAATCCATGATATTTCTAAGAGAGAGGTAATCAGAAATTCTTTCCATAATATTTGTAATTTCTTTTCATTTGTCTCTCAAATTGAGCCTAAGACTATTGATGAGGCTATTGAGTATGAGCATTAGTCACTAGCTATGCAATAAGAGCTAAACCAATTTAAAAGAAACGAAGTTTGGGATTTAGTCCCTTGACCAAGCAATCATCCTATAATAGGCACTAAATGGGTGTTTAAAAATAAACTTGATGACTTTGGCTTGATTATTCCAAATGAATATAAAAAGTGCATTCTTGAATAGTTTTATTCAAGAAGAGATGTATGTAGATCAAACTTCCTGTTTTGAAAACTATCAATTTCCTAATCATGTTTTCAAATTGAAAAATGCATTATATGGATTAAAGCAAGCTCCTAGAGCTTGGTATGATAAGCTAAATTCTTTCCTTTTGGAGAAGGGATTTGCAAGAGGTAAGGTTACTACCACACTTTTCATACTAAAATCAGAAAAAGATATTTTATTATTATAAATGTATGTTGATGATATTATATTTAGTGCTACTAATGATGTCTTGTGTAAGAATATTTTTGAGGTGATGAAAGGAGAATTTGAAATGTCTATGATGGGAGAGCTTACTTTCTTTCTTAGGCTACAAATCAAGTAAATGGACAATGAGATATTTGTTCATCAAACAAAGTATTGCAAAGTGCTATTAAAAATATTTGATATGGAAAAAGCAAAGGAAGCTTCCACTCCAATGGTTACTTCAAGCTATCTTGATAAGGATGAAAAAGACAAAGCTATTTAGGTAACTAAATATCGTGCTATAATTGGTTCTTTACTTTACTTAACTTCAATTAGATATGATATTATGTTTAGTGTTTGCATGTGTGCTAGATATCAAACTAATTCTAAAGAATCACATCTCACTACTACTAAAACAATCATGAAATATTTGAAAGGAACTTTAAGCATGAGATTATGGTATCCTAGAGATGCATCATTGAGCTTAGTAGGTTATTCCGATTCCGATTTTGATGGATGTAAAATGGATAGTAAAAGTACTAGTAGTACATGTTACCTATTAGATATCTCACTAGTATCATGACTTAGTAAAAAACAAGCATGTGTTGCTCTTTCAACTGCCGAAGCAGAATACATTATCGTTGGTGTGTGTTGTGCTCAAATTTTATGGATGAAGCAACAACTATTAGATTTTGGTCCATTGCTTGATAAAATACCTATTAAAAGTGATAATATTGTAACCAAAGTAAAACATGGTAAAATGACTAATTTGACCCACATTTGAAAAATTTTGGGGCCATTCTGGATTTTTCAATTTTTGAAGGACTAAATTGGTAAAGTCGAAAAATATGAGGGACTAAAATGTATATTTACTCTTATTCTGAACTTGCGTAACTCAACAAGTAGTACAATTTATAGACATAGACTTGTATTATTTGTCATCTCACACATATTATTATTAGTATCTAGACGTAATGTTAATCTTGTGATTTTGTAACTCTCCAACTGAATACCATAGACTACTAGACATAGTGGGATGCTTGAAGGTTCATAAAACTTAATTTTATCATTGTAGTCACTAGACATAGACCTATTTTTTGTAAATTGTTATTATAGACCTAGACATCGACGACTAATATAATTGAGGTGTTACATTTTAA
Organism: Lupinus angustifolius; assembly: GCF_001865875.1. Lineage (NCBI taxonomy): Eukaryota > Viridiplantae > Streptophyta > Magnoliopsida > Fabales > Fabaceae > Lupinus > Lupinus angustifolius. The sequence goes on from NW_017718674.1 coordinate 15,034, forward strand.
CTCAACTTTCATGCATGGATTACTAGACATAGAGGCATGATGCAACAATTAACACGAAATATGCTCTAACTCTCTAAAAAATGCAACATGCAAGTTATGGCTTCAGTTCTGAAAACGCAGTTTATAAAGAATCACTTCAGCATCCCAGTTAATCGATTAAGGTCTTGGTTAATCGATTAACGTGTTTCAAAAACGTAACTGATTCTGTTTTTTCAAGTTTTCAGTTTCAACAACTTTTCAAAAACTTATGTTAATCGATTAAATCATGCCTTAATCGATTAACTGCATATTTCCAAGTGTATTTTCAAATTGCAAAACTCAAATACGTTAGGCACTTAATTTATACATGTTCAATACTAAGTTTATGCCTAGGATGCACAGATTACATGTATTTATGTGATGCATGAACATATTATAAATGACATATCTCAAAACTAAAATGATTTAAAGTTTTATGCATATGAGACATGTATTGAGTTTACCTAAGCCCCTTAGACTCAACCTAAACTAATTACTAGTCTAAGTCTAATACCAATCTTGAGACTTAAGCACGTTGATATGTTGACCTTCCATCCACGTTAAGCTTTACCTGTCCGATATCAGGTGTGCACCATAAAACCGAAGACAAAGAAAGATCATTAGTAAAGTTATGAACAATACCCCAATCACTACAATCTTGATCAATGTTCCTAACAATTTAGCCAATATCCCAAGAGCTATCACCGAATATCATATTGTTCCGTCACCTCCAGACCCACCAAAGTCCTACTAAAAATAGACGCCCATGAGCAAGCCTAAAATTAACCTCCAGTGAATACAAGAAGGGGATATTATTCCAGAATGTTTGCTCAAAAACGAATCAATACCAAAGAAGTGTATACTATGACGTGTGGTGAAGATGAACAAACAAAATAGAAGATAGGGTAAATAATGTTTGTTCCGTTTTTGAAATTCTCTTGAGCCTTGAGATTGTCAAATTGAGTGCGGAATTTTCAAGGCTCAGAAGACCTTAAGCGTCTTAACGGATGTTAGGATTAGAGGATATGGATAGCTCAATTAAATGGGAAATAAATCACCAAGAATGGAAAGATAATAAACAATTATTCATTTCGATTCACTCTATTCCATACCAAATCCGATTAATATGATGTTGAGCCACCCTATATCTGACTCTCCTCTATTAAATTAGAGAATATATCTATTGTCCCAAAAAATATATCATTTCATGTGTTAATGTGCCACTACTTGTGATTGGTCAGAGAAATATTTAATTATTATTTTTTAATTTAAATACATTTTTTCAAACAATCACAAACATTGATATATGAAGTGACACAATTTTGTAGGACATGCTCCCGTTAAATTGTGCTTTGACACTTGGTTTTTTTTTTAAATAAGAATTGTATGCATCATTCTTCATTGTTTGGACTTTGTGGGAGAAAATCTTCTCTCCTCCTAAAAAAATGTATCATTTCATATATTATTTATATGATTGGTTAGAAAAATACTAAAATTTTAATTTGTTCAATTAATCACAACAAATGATATATAAAATGATACACTTTTCGAGACAAAATATGTGCTCCTATACTTTGTATCATCCATTTTTTTATGATTCTTAAGACTTGAACTAAGAAATATAATTTATTGTATGTAGGAAATTATGAGGTATGTTAAGGTCAGGCATATGCATCTGCATCATAGGATTATAGTTAATGGATCCCAAATTTTTAATATTTTACTTCCATAACAAATTTTCACTTGCATATTTTATACAAAAAATATCACTCTTGTCTCATGGGATAGGCTCCTTCTTGTTTTATTAATTATTACAACTCATATATAAATTTGTCAGCACTCTGCTAATTATACTGATCATTGTATTATATTATCATAGTTGATATATAATTAGAATTGGGCCGCCTTGGTTGAAAAACTATGAGATCATTCTAGATCCTCCAAGAAGATAACCTAAAACAAAATATAAAAAATCTTAGACCTAAGTCCATAATAAGTAAAAATAATAAATGAGCAAACATTTCCAGAATTTCAAAACAACAGTGCTTAAAATTACATTGCATAGTGCATTCGGCCATTGTCTATGTTAGTACAATAAGATGTAGGGTTAGATTCAACATAACTTCCTCAAGTAAGCATCGTTGAATGTGCCACTTTCAACAACATTTCCTTAAGCAAGCGCAATTGAAAATAGCACATTCAATAGCGCTTCCTTAAGTAAACGTTGTTGAAAGTGTTAAATGTTGACTTTGAATAGTGCTTGCTTAGCAAGCGTTGTTGATTCTCTTGACAATACCATTTGATATAACAATACATCAAAAAGTATTGTTATATCTAGTGGCAAATCTTGACCTAAACTTTAGGAGGTATCAATATTTAATCACAATTTATAACTAAAATTAGTTGTGTAATGAAAATATGAAGAAGCATACATGATAGGATCATGGATAAAATTTTCAGCTATATCTTTTTCAATATAAATCACTATGTTGTCTGCAAGAAATTCATCTTTAATCATATTATGTAAATTTATTTCTCTGTCTTTATTGTTAAAAATGATGTTTATGTAGTAATTGCACCATAATAGTTAAGATAAGACGAATAACTTGTTAAAATAAGATATGACTAACCACATATGGTTGAGAGTTTTTCAAACTTAAATGACTAACGACATCAAGAATAAAATTCTGAAATTGATATCTCAAACTAATTTTTTCTAGCTCATTAAAATCCATATGATTGAATTTTGACAAAAATATATATATTATCAGTAATAAATGATTGATAATCATCATTAGGAAATATATTTTCAATACATGCATAGTCTCTTTCGTGAAGTGTAAAATCATTAGGCACTCAAATGAAGTCATAATATTATAAACAACCTTAACATATATGTGTGTAAGACAACTTGTCCATTATGTATAATTTTTAGAATGATTATAAAAGTTGCACTATATTTATTAACCAAACTACAAATTAAAGAAATATGTGAGCTCCAATGAATATCTCCATAAAGAGACAAATGTCATTTGAGTGTAGGTAAAGGGATTACATTTGTTGTTCCAAAAAATGAGTTACTCTATGTATCACTTAGTATGATTGGTTGAAAAAATATATTTTATAATTTATAAGTTTAATAATTAAGTATTTTCTAGCCAACCATAACAAATAACACATGGAATGACACAATTTATGGGATAGAAGATATGTTATTTAGGTAAATATGTAAAAATAATGTTTTAATAAAAAAATTAAAAATTCCAGGGGGGCAACTTCCCCCACATGTTCCTTAGATCATCGATCTGCCACTAGTTATATTAAATAGTTCCACATATATATATAAGACATATTCAACTACACAAAACACATATATATATCAACACAACACATAAAACCAAACTCATTTATTACTACAACTATGATTACATTGTCTATTTCAAAATGTATGCAACCTAATAGTACAACTAGTTTACTAGGGGTGAGCAAAACCCAACTCGACCCGTAGACCTGTCTCAACCCGATGACTTAGGGACGGGTTTGACCAATCCAAATAAATAAAAATGGGTCGACCTGATTAAAAGGGACAGACTCATCGTCAAAAAATGACGGATTCGGGTTTATGTCTGGGTCACCTGACCCGTCCCTTATTGTTATATATCAAGAATAGTTGAATAAGTACCTATCAATATCCATTATATTCAACCCACATAACTCAAATATCTTCAAGCCCATGAATCTTGATTGATAAAATACTAGTTAATTTTTAGTTTTTGTATACTTTGTGTGACCTCCAGTTTAAGTTTCATTTTTCAGTTAATAGCTAGTTATTGTATCCATTTTTGTGCGAACTTTTGAGTATTGGCATGTTGTTGTCATTTCAGCTCTCATGTATTTTTTTATCATTTACAAGAACACTTCAACTTATGTTGACACTTAACACTTTAAATTGTTCTGAAATTTTCAATGTCTTCTATAATTTTCAGTCACGTGATTGTGATAGTTTTAAGTTTGAAGGATGCAATTTACGGTTTACATTTTATATACTGATGTATGTGGCATGCAAGTTTTAGTGGAGTTTATATACAGATTGTGATAATTTTGATTGTGCATGCTTAAAGATTTGAGGGAAAAATCTACTATTGTCATTTTGTCCTTTTCCAACCCCAGTTTGTCCCTATCTTGACCCATCTTATTTTGGACCTGTCCCTCACGCGTCTCATCCTAATTAGGAACGAGTTCGGGTTCAAAAATTAACCCGATCAATATTTAGGGACGGGTGAGGGACATGCTTAACCCTTCCCATGTTCACCCCTATAGTTCACACTATACTTGTATATCTATCTATACTAATTACTCTACTAATCTAATCTACAACAACACTTAAGACAAAATTAGCTTATTCTTCCCTAAGTTGTACAATATGATCACTAGTGTATATGTAATTACATTATTGAAATCACATATAGTCTTAGCTTGTACCTTGTTCCTATGCCATTGCTTGATCATCTCCTTCAAGAAGTACATCACATGATACATGCAATCATATGTGTTTTTTTTTTTGCATAGGCACTGCAATAAAAAGACAAAAAACATTAACTTTTGAACATAGGCAAATACCTTTACATGGAGTTTGTGTATATATACTACAATTACTTGACATTTACCTTTGCATGATTACATTTGATTTTTTTTTGAAGTATCCATCTAGCCACTTTTTGATCTATCAATTTGCAGGCCCCTAAAATAGAGAAAGTACATGGTTATGATCTAAATTGATAGTACATTTCCTTCAAGACAAATTATAATCTAAATGAACTCACTTACCTTGTCAACATTTCCTTCATGTTGGGGTGCTTATTCACAACACCGTGAACAAATGAATCATAATAGTATACTTGTTGTTCAATGCAATTTATCACGATAAAAAATCAGTGAGTCCTAAAATAGATTTGCAGTACAGTTAGAAGGTGAAATACATAAGGTGCAATCAAAATAATTTATTCATATGTTTACAAAAAATATTCACCTGATATTATAAGGTGCAATGAATAATTCCTTATCGATATTTTATCGAAGAATATCACAATGTATTGTTTTCTTTTTGCATCATTGCTTATATTATTCATTAAAAGATATATCCTCTATGGCGACAAGAACATCACCGAATTTTGATCCTTGAAAAAATTATCATACAAGTACCTATATACCTATCTGTTACCAACTAACACAAAATGAAAAAATCAATAATTAAAAGAAATAAAGTACCCCACATATACACAAATGACAGAGACACGCAACCATTTGTGCTTAAAAAATTTCTTCACATCTCCCATGCTAAGGGATTCCATTGTGCAAAACGCGGACATTCTTTTGGGATATTTATTATAAGCACAACATCCTCTCCCATAGCTTGTAGAAGAGTCTTTAGAAGATTGCAAAATTGGAGGTTTCCATATCCTACTTCTTTCCTAAGTGGGATCACACTAACCACTCCTAGCTTTGATTTGTTTGGACCTAAATTTGGATTTTTCAGTACATGGACACTTGATTGCCCTTTTTCTCTTAGAAAGATGTCATCGAGCCCTTTGTTTCTTGAGACATTTTCTCATTGAGTCGTTCATGTACACGAAAATTTAGATTTAGTACTTCAATTATCAAAACCAAATTAAATCATAATTGTTGATAAGTAGTAAAGCCACATACCTTAGGATCTACTCCAACAAGGTGTGTTGGCTAAGCCACATATGTACCTATAGCACCCTCGACTGTAATTGTATCCTTAATCGGAATCGGCAACAATGCATCACCATATCTATCATAATGTCAATTCCTATCTTCACATGATTGGCAGAGAGATGTGCATTATGTAGTATAGTATATGGGAAGTTGTGTACTTTACTGATACCTGTTAGATATTTCCTGATGATTGATGAATTATCAATCCTAGGATCTTGAATATCATGATTCTCACACATAATACAAAACAAGGATACAAAGTCATACTTGCATCCATGTTCTCTGATCTACTCCTTTGATATACCTTTTAAGAGAGTTTTGGTATGATGGTCTTCCTCAACCAAATCCTTAACTCCTTTTGGGACCTTTGTTTTCTTTCTGATGGGGAGAGGTAAAAACTATTTGTGATTTGGTGTCTTGGGAACCATAACCGTTCCTTATGTGTTAACTTATAGGATTCTTATTCCCCTATAAGCCAACCGTTTGAGTATTCACAAATTAAACCCATATATGTCATCAGTTTCAAAAGTCTTTTAAATTGTCAAGAACACTTGTTTTGTAACCCAAAATAAATAGCCAATATAATTGTATTAAATATATGATGCCCATCTTAATTAGAAATTATGAATTTCTAACAATACCAACTAAGCGCCTCGAGGGGATATCCATATCCAATTAACAAGTGTTGACACCCTAAAAGTTCAAACATATATAAGAAAGATACAAAGCAGTACAAGTTTAAGGGGGTAAGTACAAGTTCAAACATATGGTCGATAAGTATCAAACATACCTAAATTTCATACACTTTTATGGCACTTATCTTAAGCATAATTGAGAAAAACCAACTTAAAACAATACTTTTTGTATAAAATATCACAATCTTGTATATTTGTATGTGTATTTCTTTTTTATGTATTTTGTAGGATTTAGAAAGAAGAAAAAAGAGAAAAAGAGACTCATGGTCAAAAAGACAAAGAAGTCAAAAACCAAGGTGCTCAACCAGGCAACTAAGCGTGGACCAAGCCACGCAAAGCAGCTTGACCTGGACACTAGCCTGACCTGGACAAAGCTGCTCAAGCAAGCAGCTGAGTGGACCTACTTAGCCGCTCAGCCTAGGACTAGACTAGTCCTGGCACGGTCAGAATTCAACTTGACACAGTTAGACACAAGCTTGACACATGCCCAAGCTGCTGAACAAGCAGCTTAGCAGTCCAACCAAGCAGCTCAGTGGAGAACCAGTCTCCAGACCAGATCAGCAAGCACCAGGCCACGTTCTAGTCAGCACGGTCAAAGCTGTTGAACAAGCAGCTTAGCAGTGCAACAGGTGTGCTAAGCGGTGTGCACCCAGACTTGACTTAACCATCAAGCAAACCATGAAGTCACCAATGACCTCACCTCAAGTAGCCCACCATAGGCTTTTCAGAATAGCTCACAACTATCTTTGATGAGTCAAGCATAAGGAGGTGACTAAGCTACTTGATCAAGGGACCAAACCCATGCTGAAGGGTTTGGTCAGCTGCTTAGTAGTCCAACCAAGCAACTCAATGGTCCAGAAATAATTTCTATAAATAGGGAGCATTTCACTCGAGCAAAAAGAATCAATTCCATACAAAATTCACATATCTCTCCCTAGAAATTCTTCTCTGAAGTTCTCTCTTCGTTTTCTTAGTTTTTAGAGCTTTATTTCAAGTAAGTTTGTAATTTTAGTTTAGAATTCAAGAGGAGAAAAGGAGAAGGCAAATGAGATGCAATAAATGAGATGCAAAAATCAATTTTTTAATCTCATTTAGAACTCAAAGCATCCAATCCTTGGATGGGTGGCTCATGCTCCTAACAATTTCTTTTGAATATAGTTATATATTTCTACTTCTTCTTATATTCTAAAAAAGTTTGAATTTTAATTATTCAAGTTGGTGCTTTGGTTAATTTTATTTGTTTGAGAAGTACTTAATGCTCTTTTTAGATTGATCACCTAAAAAATGATTTCAAGTCAATAAAATTACTTGTCTCAAACACTTAACAAATAAACTAAGAAGTAGTTGTACTACTTAGTTTATTTTCCAAGTTAAGCATACTTTTCTTAAGATCTTATATTCATTACTACTTCAATATTAGAGTCGCCAATGACTAGGGTGTGACAACATAGTCTCTTTATGGACGTAATATTGTTTAGTAATAAATATAAGTGATTATCATTCTACCATTTTAGGACATACACTAAAAGGAGGATTTTAGAACTTGGTGTTTGGAGTTAATCAAAGTAAAACATAAGAACTTATCTAAGTAGTTCAAACTCATAATAAGTTGAGAAATATTTTCCTTATTCAAACTGATCTGTCTCCTCAAGAATTTGTTAATATTTAGTTTATTTTTCTTGTTTAATTGTTTATGTGCAAAACAAAAAAACACCATTAAAATATGTTTAACTCATTATTTGTGCTTTGACATATTCATATGATTCATTCTATTAGGAAATTCCTTGTGGTTCGACATAACCCTATACTATACTACAATTGAATCTTGAAAGAGGTGTAAATTGTAAAATAGTAAAGTGTTATCAATAAATTTATTTGTTGAAAACACCTTTTAATATACAAAAGTGATGAAATTAACTTACAAACTTTTATTTATTGTTATTTACTCTCTGCAATTTATTTATTCTTTAATACCAACCTTCCTTAAGGAATAAGTTTGGTTTGTTAGTAAAATGAATGAACCCGAAAGGGACTAAATAAATAAAGGTTACTTAAATTTATTATTCTTTTATTCTTTATTTATTTATTTGTTTCTAACAACTAACTATTCATCACTTTTATATATTAGAATACCATTAAACCGGAATTTACTCCACAAAACCGAGATGGTATTCAAAGGTACTTAATAATTATGTAATAAGGGATTGCTTCGATACCATTATATCGGCGTTAGAATTTATTCTAACAAAGTCGAGATGGGGCAAAGAAGGAATAACTTATTCACATGATTATTAAGAAGTAAGTTGTAAGTGGAATATTCTTGAAACCATTATACCGGTGTTGGAATTTATTTCAATAAAGCCGAGATGGCGAACAAAGAATAAAACCGAGTTCACTTACTTAATCAAATAAAAAGGAAACACACCAAAAAAGAGAGTAATAACCTTTCAACAAATTGGCATCTTGCTAAGGAACAATCTGTTGAGAGAGGAAACAACCTCTGGAATTTATCTTTCAATAATGGTCAGTGACTTTATCTCTAGAATGTTATAAGTAGCAAGAGTGTAACTATCTTTGATGTTAGGATCGACGCATTCTCCTTCAATTGTCTTCTCTTGATTGTTACTTCCTAGCACACTAACCCTATTGAGAAGGGCCTTCAATATGTCACAACTCTTGCATCTCGGCCAAGTCAGCTTTTATTGCTCGCTTTGAGGGGGGGGGGGTAATTAGCCCCTTTTGCATACCCCAAAATCGCCCTTCGAATACACCTGGAGTACTCAGGAAGATTTAATATCTTACCAAGTACCACTTGACTATCTTGGCCTTGGATGTCACCCTCAAATACAAACTTTTATTTTAGGGAACCTGGCATAATACAAAGAAAGTTCAGATTGACACTTATACAATGGTTTGTAAATATTTTTAAATTAAATGATATGCACTTACATAATGGTTTGTCACTTATTGAATATTTGCATTGTCAATGACATTTTGCTTGTTCTTGTGGGCATCTACTCATTGAATATCTAGATCTATCGATGCATTTGAGGGCATCTCATTTAGATTCACCTGCAACATAAAATAAATTAACAATCTATTTGTGAATTTGTAATATTGTAAGAAAAAAGTAACCATACTTACAATTTTCTCCTCAATTCCTATATGCCCTGCCTCTGATGCTCAATATGGATACCAATAGCTTCGATGCTCGAGCGCAATTTTCTTTACTTATTTTTTGCGTAAACAAACAATAATTATATCAATATATACTTTTATCATGCATAAAAAAGTATGCATAAATTATACCAAAAAACGACAATAATTTTACCAAGAAAGACCTGACTTTCGTGTGTCTAGTCACAAAAGTCCTCTATCAGTTTCATCAATGATATTTGTATATTTGTTTGGATATTTAAGGTTGATGTTTCCCTCAGCATCTCTGACATACTTTCCATAATCGGTTATAAAATTTCTATGACTCTTCCGATAGTTTTAAAAATGTAATCCTTGTGATCTTCACTAACATCAAAAGTCGACTGAAAAAGATAAGTACAAGGTTATAGGTTAAAGTTATTGTTATATTAATAAGTAAAACACTATATGCTAAAGTTATATATTAATGTTACTTGCTATTATATCATTCCAAATGATATCCTTCAGTCTGTTCAACATTTTGTCATTCCAATTGCTAAATGATATTTGCATCACTTGTCAAACAACAACCTTAATGCAGCATTTTGTCATGTTGTCATTCCAATGTATTGCTATCCTTCAAGTTACATGGTTGATCTTTCATGTTTCATTCTATTATTAACTTATGATTCTTATATACTTGTTGAACAAATAAACATCTTCATTGCGATCATCCCACATACACCTTTTTTTAGAATTCATTCTTAAAATGCAACAAAGAAATACAGAGTAGATATTTAAGTCAAAATTCATTCTTAAAATGCAACAAAGAAACACAAAGTAGATATTTAAGTCAAAATTCATTCTTTATCTGCAACGAATAATCATTTTCCAACTCACAGATATGACACTAACACATAGAGTATATATTTAAGCTACATATTCATGCAAAAGGAAAAATCATTTATCAACTCACATAGATTATAATAACAAATACAGTGTTGACTTGTTCATACAAAAGAAAAAAAACCATAAGTATGAATGTTCATTAAAGGAAAAAACTATAAAAAGGATAAACTCACATTTTTGTTTAGAGTCATAGAAATGAGTTGAGTTGTTGATACTCGGTTACATTGTTGAAGGTTAGTATGCTGAAAGTTTTCTTTAGTTGCGAGAGAACGAACGAGTTAAAGTGTGAGAACATGTGAGAGGTTTTCAGTTGAAATATGAATACATTCAATAGTGTTCACTACAAAAAGAATTGTTGAAAGTAGACTTTTAATAGCACTCTCTACAAAAAGCATTGTTGAAAGTAGACTTTCAATAGTACTCACTACATTGAGCATTGTTGAAAGTACACTTTCAACATAGCTCATTCCGTTGAGCGATGTCAAATGTTTATTTTCAACATCACTTTCTAAATTGAGTGTTGTTTAATGTTTTTTTAATCACAGATGTTTGTATTTTTGTTCTTACAAACAATTCATCTATAAATATTTATATTAATATTAATATAAATATATTTTAATCAATATGTATGTTCTTACAAACAACTCATCTGTAAATATCTTTTATCTTACTATTTAAGTATATATTTATATCAAAATAATTAACACGTCAATATTTATATCCAAATAATTATAGCAAAATAGTTGACATCATTTATATCATTATTTAGTATTTATATCAATATTTAATTTTATGTTAGTATTTATACAAAAAAGTAATTAGCAGTACATTGTAGGAATTTAAAATTAATAATATTTCAAATGTACAAATTTTGTAGTTAGATTACACAAAATGTTAATATTCAAAACATGTCACTCTACAATGCTCATTACATAAAGCATCGTAGAATGTGATTTTCAACAGTGTTCATATTACTAAGTGATGTTGAATCTTTATGTCATAAAAAGAGCATCAACTTTTTCGTTAAGCACTATTGATTATAGATAAAAAAATGGTCAATACATGCAGGCATGCCCGCATAGCCCACATTTTTTTGCAGATAGGGCATACAAATTTCGCCTATCTATCCGTTTCGCCCTTCTCGTTTGACCGCCTAGCCCACAAACATTTTTATTGGACAATGCAAGCGGTCGGTGTGCATAATTTAAGGAAAAAATAAGAAAATTTCATATAAATCATGATGTAATATGATTTTTAATGCCTCGAAAAATTATAGTCTAATGTGATTTGTTCAACTTCTTATAAAATATCAAAAAAAAATTATTTTTTAACTTCAACTATTTTATTTAATTTCTTTTTATTTTATTATATGGATTTTTTAATCATTGAACATTGTCTACAAGCTGCTCGCATGCCCTTTAGCCCATTTTAAAACGAAAGGGCATTGCATTTTGTCTGTTAAGATAATGCAGGCATGCCCGCACCCCCTTAACTTTTTCCGGACATTTGCAGGCACGATCAAAATGGGCAGGGTGTCCCATTTTTCCATCTCTACTATTGATTATGATTCACATATAACATTTAACACCAATTGCTTCATCGAGTGCTATTAATTCTCTTCCGCCTTACAGTAACAAGATTCAACACACAAATATTGTTGAATGAGTTTTGTTAAATGTGATTTCTAGCATAGTAAAAAACACACATCCTATCCTCTTGCATGAAACTTTTTTCTTTAATGTGGATAAAATATTGATCATTAAAGTGTAGGGTAAGTTAGTTCTAGGGAGAGAAAATTGTATAAATATTACAGTATGAGGTAAGTTATTAAAAGTAAAAAATTGTATACCTCATTATTCATTGTTGTTGCATAAATGTGATGTCATGTTGCTAATCCTTAATGGTGATGTAACATTGTGTTGAAGTAGTGAATTTTTAATGTTTGTTTGACTAAAAATATGTATTTAATCGACAATTTAAATTGTGTTTGAATAAGTTTTGTAATTTTGTATTTTTTATTATATGAAAAAGATATACGATTGTATAAGTTGTTCTTAATTTTTTAATATTTTCTGAAATTTGGTTATTTTTTTGATTTACTTAGTATACAATAGCCTACAAGTAATAGACCTAGCAGGTGTCCACGTGTATCTTTAATGAGAAGGAGTCCAAATACGAATGAATGAGACATATGAGTATAATGCACAACACCATCCTGACCAGTTACAAAACAAATAAGATAATGATTGAGGTCCTCCTCTCAAGTTTTAAAATCTTCACAAGATTACAGTGCAAAAGGAAACGATAAAGCCTATAGCTCCATCGTACTACTAGTTGTAGGGGTCCCTTAATAACTTGAAATTTTGCACATTAAACCAACCATCTCCATCCATTTTGGTACTACTATTAATTGTCAAAAAGTGTGCCTATCTCTTAGCAAAAATGTGCACGTAAATATATGGTTCAATTGTATATAGGGCACCCTACTGATCCAAACACCAATACTTTAATAACTTTCATGTATCTGATACTTCATAAATACGTATTTATAGAATTTCCAAACATTTTTTGGAAAGTAAATAATGTATAATCCAAAACTTCCCTGACATTCACCAAGACTCTTATACTGTGTTTTTCATGTCTTTCATATACCCAAACCACCATACAATAGCATTTTAAGAAGGAGAAAATAAGAGGAAAAAACATAATAAACATTCAACTAAGTATAAGAGAAAAAAATAATATTCAATCTAACAAGTAAACTTATAGTGAGAAAAACATATAAAGCATGTGTATTGCATACAGAATGAAGAGAAAATACATCTGTATAATGATGATCATGAACTAAATTGGATAACTACTATTACTATTTGTCGACACTCAGCAATAATTATTTATGACAATATAATTTTCATTTTGTATTTAGTAATTTCTAATATGAATATGTTTTTTATTTGAATGACATAACTCATAACAATAATTATTGTTGATAATTTTTTTTATAGATTTTATGCCATATTTTTATAAACATATCCATGTGTAATTGATATGGTATCTGATACTTATCGGTTTCATAGACCTCACGTGTTACTACATCCTCCCTTTATTTCTGTGACTATAATCAACGACATGTGAGTATGAACTCATTTGGTACAAAATTGTTGTCCCGTAAATTATATCATTGCATGTACTATTAGCTATGATTGATTAGAAATTTAATTAATCATTAATTTTTTAATTTAAAAATATTTTTTCAACCAATAATAAGTTGATAGTACATACAGTGGTACAATTTGTTGGACAACGGATGTACTCCCGAACTCCTTATAATATAACTAAACCTATACAATATTTTCACTATATATATTCTTTTCCAAACAAAAATGTCACTAAATGACATATTTAAACAGTCTTTGTCTGAGACAAAAACAAAATAGGAATATAAGAGCAGGTACTTAAAGAAAAGCAAGAAAGTTTTTTCCACTTCTTTAAATTTTATGGTATGCAACTGCAACAGCAATGTTAATGCTCCAAGAGTTTTTCCATCAATGTGGAAACCACAATTATGAACAATTCAACCTTATTTTTTTAGAATTTTATTATAACCACAATTTAAAATTATGTCTACCACATTGGGCATATATGTAAAAATGGCCTGTACTAGTCAATTCAACTAAAATAGAGGTAAATCATTCTCCATACTGAAATAATACAATAATTATATTAATCATACAATTATATCAATTAAAGTTAGCCAAAATTTATCATACTGGTCATTTTTAATTTAAACCATATTAGTCATACCAACCGAGTTTGATTTAAAATTATAAAATTTTATGAAATGATTTATTTTTTACCAAAATGTTATGATGGGGAATCAAACACAGTCATTATATTTGTTTATACTTCTAAAATATGATATATCATTAAGTCATATATTTTGTTTTGACAAATGATTTGAATAAAATTATTTATCACATTTTTTATTAGTTTTTAACATTAATGTTAATATAATATATATTTACTAATATCTTGGGTAAATCTAATCCAGTCCAACCCATGAGAAACACTCCTCTCTAATAAATGAAGTATATAGGATGCTATGGCCAAGACAGAGTACTACAACCAGACATGAAAGCTATTATGTATAGCGACAAAAGAGGCAAAATATTCAGATGCTAAGTGGGATTCTCTTTCTCCTGATCACCCTTGTGATATTGCTCCATCGCACTTAATTCTGTTCAGAAATCCATGTCCCCCCGTGTACTACAGCATGAGGGGGAGAACGGATCCAATAAATCACTGTGTGTTCTGCCCCGGATATATCCAGGTTATTCTCAATCCGTCCAGAGTATCTAGTTCAACATTCATCATCTTAAACTTGATTCAAATGGGCTCACTCGTGGCAGATATCATAAATGATTTTGATATGACGTTAATGTCTCTGACCATCATTAATCAATGCGCCGCTGACTTGCCTTTAATACCAACTAACAATCTACATATCACGCTGCCTGCACATTTCGTCTGCCCCCGGCAACTCGACAGGAGCAGATCTACAGGGCAGGCAAGGACGGCCCAGAGTACCTCTTTTGTACCGTTAGGTGCTGGCCAATCGCCAGATGCCACCTCAGCAATTCTCAAGCTCTATAAATAGAATAGACCACACATGAAATATAATTAATTATTGCTCTCTCATTATTGCTACACTTATTGCTATTTGCTATCATTTCTCTCTTATTTACTCAATTCTCTCTCTAAAATATCCTACTGATATTATTGTCAGAGAACCTTTTCAGATATCTCCCCCAGCGAATTCAGACGATACTCCGAACAAGACCTCTAGTCTCCTCCATTTTACCGGGCATCCATTACCGACAATTCCCTCCTAATAACAAAGAACATTGTGCATATTCCATTCTATTGGATATACAACATTTATTTTTTGCATTCAAGAACTTACAACAAACTTGTTCAATTTATTAGGCAATTTCTCATTCTTGATTTACTTTTAAATTAAGAAAAAAAGTTGTATAAGTCTGTTATATATTTTGGTTGGGCATATTTTGAATGTAAAATTGTAGAATTGAAGTGAGGCATACAAGGTAAAAGTATGAAGTAGGAGACTAAGGTCTCTCTAGATCTTTTCGTTCGAATCATAAGTATCAAATTCTTTTGGTCTTTTTTTGGCTAGGTACCACTAGATTCGTAAAAGAATCAAAAAAATCAAAGGTTCGATTAATATAAATGACATTTATAATGAGGGGCAGTCACGCACCTCGAAAGAAATTAGTTTCTTATTTATAGGGTGAGGAAATATTCTTAATAGTACCAAAAAAAATGAAAAGATAGCTAATAGGGAAAGATAAATACCATGGATTATCTGTTTTTTTTATTTATATAAGAAGGGATGTATCCACTTTTTTTCTTATTTTTGAGAAGGGATATACCCGCCCCAGAAAATAAAGAAAAAAGTGAGAAATAATAAAGTGCCCTATACGAAATTATGTGGTTGTACAAAAGGTCAGAATATTTCTTTAATGGAGAGAGAAGGGAAAAATAATAATGGCAGCAAAAGAAGAACCAAAGAAAAAGGTGATAAAAAGAAATAATCAATATACATTATCATGATTAAATGAACCATAGTTTTGGTGGATATGGGTCCGAAATATCAAATTAAAATTCAGAGATATGGTTGTGTTTGAAAGTGGCTGGTGGGTCTATATATGCTATAATAACAAATAGAACATAATAAATTGTAGCTGGATTATGATAACACAAACGAATGAATATAATAATATAACAAAATTATAGAATCTAAGGTACGGTTGGCTAATGGTCCTTTTCACAATTTGATGGTGGTTACCCAAATAAAATATTAGCAGCAAGCATAAGGGATCTATCTGTTTTCTTTTCATTGATGCTTGCGCCCTTGTATATCTTTTAGTGGGTGATGTTATCACAGAAAGAAATGTCGATTATAGGAATTAGACTCATTTTCGGCAAAGGATTCTCCAATACAAGAATATAAGGGGAAATATGCTTTTGAAAATTTTAAAATTGTTTACTTCACAAAAATAAAATAAATCTAGACCTATACAATTTTGTTTTTATCATTTGTCATCATCTACATCTAATATTGGATTGAGATGTTCTCAACCCAAGTATCATATCCGAGGGAGAGAGATGAAGGTTATTAAGGAAGAAAAAAAAGCTGGTGAATAGCGTTAGAAATGAAAGATTATCAGTATTGTAAAAGTTGTTTAGTGCAGGTTGGTTCAACATGTAAATCAATGAATTTGTCTCAATATCGATATGGTACAACAATTATATTAGTCATCAATCATATCGGTCAAAACCCGATCAAAATTGAACTGAATCAGTTATACAGTCAATTTGATTTAAAATTATTTTTTAACGAAAATGATTTAATTTTAGTAAAATATTAGTATGGGAATCAACACACAACTAGTATATTTTTATATTTCTAAAACATGATCTACCATCAAGTGATATATTTTTTATTTTAACAAATTGTGTAAATAAAAGTTGTTATTATATTAATTTTTCAAAGTTAATATTAGTATGAAATATATGTATAGCACACCGATATATAAGTTAAAATTATAAAATTGAAAAACAATTTTAGAAAATTACAAGATCTTTTGATGAAGTTGCAACAGGTGAATTGAAGGATCTGAAACTAGTGTTGTAAAAACTGTTTTCTCCCGGCTAGTTTAACTAGTAAACCAGTGAATCAGACCGAATAATGATACGATACAATAATTATACCGGTCATGCAATAATGGTCATACTGGCCGATTTTCAATTAATCATACTGGCATACCGGCCGGTTTTTATTTAAAATTACTTTTTTAATGAAAATAAAAAATAAATTATTAATTTTTTATTTATTTTTCAACATTAATATAAATATATTATATACGTATATTTAATTTCGCCACTATACTATTTAATTATTAAATCATCGATTAAACTACTGTATTAGTACCTGGCTTGTTTGATGATAGGTAGGGTATTAATAAAAGAAACATAGGTTCACAAAAGAAAATGTTGTAAACTGATAAGCACACGTGTGCATCAAAAAAGAGCCAAGCAGATCAAGTAAGAGCCCCGGGGACCAGATGTGCAGTAATGCTGATTGTAATGAAATAAGGATTAGACCTTATTGACTGAATTTTTTGGTGGCTTGTTGGTGCTATACCCAATTTTTTAAATTGCACTCCATTCTAACATAGATGAGGATCATCTGTCTTTCAAGGGTGTCATATTCTCTGTTTCAAGTCAATCATATATTAATATGTGGATAAAATAAAAATTTTAAAAGCAAAAAGTAGTAAATTGAGCACTCTGATTAGCTTAGAACACAGTTTGAGACAAGTGATCTTCATCATTCTAATAGCAGGCGAATAATATTATAGTTGTGATAGTATCCATAATGACATCACGATCACAATTATAATCTTATTAGGTTGAGCAACCTAAATTTAAAAGACTTATCTTTATTTGTATTTATCAAAGTTTTAATTTATGGTTGCAATCCCAAATTCAAATACATTGAAATAGGTATATATCTATTGTTTTGCGAATTGTGGCATTGTATATATCATAGTTGTTATTGATCAGAAAATAATTAACTATTAACTTTTTAACTTAAAAATAATTTTTAAACCAATCATAGGTTAATGGTACATGTACTGGTGCAACTTGTAGGTTAATGCATGAGGATCCTCTCCAATATTGGAGAGTCCAGTACTAGATGAGAATAAAACATGTGGCAAAAAAATTATTTCAACAATTATAATTACATGTTATTTTCTAATAAAAATAAATAATAAATATTTAAAAAAATTCATCCTCATATTTCAATAATGGTCTCCAGTACCGGAGATGAGTTGAACTAACAAATATGTACACCCCGAAACCTAGGCATTACAGACTATTTTGTGAAAATATAACTGATATGATCACAATAGCTGTTATATGTTTTTAGCAATCATGATAACCTTAACATTTCAACGTTGATAACCTTAACATTTCAACATTGATAACAGTCACACACCTATATTAAAACCTTGACTATTACCAAAACTTTAGACTATTACAATAAATTGGATCCATGTGATCACAATTCTACTCACGATGAAAATTTTAAGACTACCAAAACCTCAATAGTTTTAGCTTTATAACCGTTTTAAACCCAAATTAAAAAAGTTGGTACCATAAATACTACCTAGCAACTCCACCAAATAAAGACATGGGTGTGAGAAAAATATAGTATATAATTAGCTACCAATAAGAAATGATTTTAATCATAGGGAAGGGTCAATTCTTTTGGTTTCATTCCATCTATGTAGCTACCTACACTGTTTTGCAGAATGACAATCAGATATAAAGATTCGCCTAGTTGTTATTCAAGCGTGTGAAACAGTGATTGGAGGTTCACCATAATCAAGACAAAAATGGAATGTCATTATGAAATTAAAGTAGATGAAATATATGATGGGCTAGTTGGTTTCCTTAATGGCATCATACAAATATCTACTTCCTATATAGTGAGAATAGAATATATAACAGTATTTGAGCACCTCTAACAGTAAATCCCAACAAAGAAACTAGCAATCACCTTATCTAGAGTGCAAGTATTATACAATAACATATAAAATATAATATGTAATGACATTTTTATTCTTTTATTTATTATAAAATTACATTTTTATTATTATAAATATGAGAGAAAGCAATCATTTTATCTCTCCATTAAAGGAGAGGGTAATTGTTCATAAGAAACCAGGAAAGAAAAGGAAGGAATGAGTTTATAAATGCAAATGAATGTATTATGAGCTTTCTATTCTACAGGAAGTTGGTCAACACTTCAAGTTAAGCAAAATAAAGGATTATAACCTTCAGCCCCTCCAGTGTATTGAGTTCTTCACATGATTGAATATCCCCTGGTCTTCTACCAATAAGATGTTGATATAATGATATAAAGTTTTGATTTGTGGAAACGATACTTGCTAGCAAGGACAACCACGTAACCAAAATATATGAAGGATATCCTTGGTTTTACCAAAAACAATTCTTATCATCTTCTAAAATTAACAAACAAATAAACAAAAGAAACATTCATACATTAAGAAGCAAACGTATGACATTATAAGCTTAGTGATGAAGTGCAATATTATAAACTGTAGCAAGCAAAAGTAAAACATAATGAATTCATTCATACTCAAATTCAAGCTAGATAGAGGGAATGATTGCGCATGAGATAAATAAATAATATTTGCACCATAATCTTGTTGATGTGGAGGATTTTTTATCTCAGAAAATAAATATGTAACTAATAAGGCGTATTAATAATCACAACTAGTTTCCTCCAAAATAAAAAGATAGATATTAAGAATGAAAAATAAAAATAGGGAAAATTAATGAAAATTATTAAAATTTAAAATTTCTAAGACATAGTGGTAGTAACATTAGTTGTAGAAGTAAGACTATCACTAACAGTGTAGCCACCACCAATGGTGGTAGTGTTATCACCACCGTCACCATCACTACCACTTGCTACCGAAATTGCACCACTACTACTATTCACTGCTGACACAGTTACGGTGGATCTCTTCCGCTTCTTCTTCTCATAAGGGATCCCTCTAGCTTTGGCCTGCCCCTCCCTCACTTCTCTAAGGTAAATCCTCACAGCCCCAGCACCGAATGGGTTAGACTCAGGGCGACCACCGTTCTCTTCGTAGGCCGCCCTAAGTCGCCCGATAAGTGCATCAAGGCTTCCCCACGCTTGCTTTAACGGGCAGGCGCAGGGAGCAGGAGGGTTCGGGTGCCCAAAGTAAGGGCACCCAGTTATGTGGACCTTAGTCTTCCCAAACTGGTCAAGGTACTTCAAGAATTCGATGACGTGAGCCCCACTGCACCGAGCCAGTGTCAATGGTGGCTTGTGGTTTCTCAGATACTGCAAGAAAGTGTTCCAGTCTCGCCGCTTCTGCGACTCGTAGCGGCTCGGTGGTGGTGCGGGTGATGGTCCCTCACCATGTGGTGTTGTAGCGGAAGCTCCAGCAACTGATGATGGATTCCCTGATGCTGAGTCCATGATGAATGAAGAATCCTTCAAGTCTAAGTAAGGTATAGGTTCAACTTAGGTCACTATATGTGTTGTTTGTTTTGTGATTAGAGAATTGAAGTGGGTTTTGTAGTTTTGGTTTCTTTGTGCTAAAAAAGGGGATTATAGAGAAGTGCAAGCAACAAAGTTTGTCTATCTATGATTGAGAGTGATGAATGCTAAGAGAGGTTTCTTGTTTTTGTTCTCTTTTTTAGCGAGTAAAAGAGAGAGAGGAGCGTTTAGTTGGTTTAAGGAGTGAGAAAGATGAGAATAAATTTTTAAATTGTAGTGTGCCATAACTATTGTAATATATATTGTATCTGTGTGGTGTAAATTATTTCTTTGAATATAAAAGATTTTTGAATTTAATGTAATTCAATATAACTTAACATAGTTCAAATGTAATATAATGTAGTTATGTTATGACATGTGATTAAGTTGGAGAAAATCTAACTGTGTAATTATAATTTAGTACCACATGCATTATTGCGGCCAAAGGAGTAAAAATAAAAATAAAATTAATTTTTTTTGAGAGAAATTGGTGATGGGACGTAAGAAAAGAATAGCTGAGAGAATTGCTATTCGGTATACAGTATTGGCAATTTCACATGGTGGCCCCCCTCGACGTGACAGGTTTTCTATTCAGTATTCAACACCGGCGGTTCTTCCACTCTCTTTTCCACAAGTGATTCCACAATATATTATTCTTATATGTGAAAACATAATTAAAGTTTTAGAAATAAAGAGTTTGATGACGAGTATTTTGTTAAGATTTAAGTATGATAATTGGTAATGTTTTCCGAAATAGAAGTTACTAGAAAACTTATAAGTCTTGAAAGTTAATAAGATGAGTGTGAAATTAGAAGGAAGCAAGCTAGTTGATAATACTTATAAAAAACTAATTCACATCTTAGTTATTCATTCTAGGAAAATTTAATGATTTGAATTAGTTAGTGAATTTAAACCTTTAGATTTTGTTATAATTAACGGCTAAGATATGAAGTAGGGTTTTTAAATTTACCATTTGAATAAGTAGATTTCCTCTCATAATAGTTTATAAGGCAATTAATATGTTGTGAACAACACTTGGGCTTTATTTCGTTGCATAAAGGAAAATAAGAAGAGAAAAAAGAGTGAGAAAGAAAAAGAGGGGAAATAAAATAGATTTTCGTGATGTTTGAATTAAGAGAAGAAAAAAATAAAATAAATAGAAATAAATATTTTTTTCTTGTATGGTTAGATGGAAAATGAGAAGAAAAATGATGTTATGGTTCAAATTACAAAAATGTCCCTAGAATAAAGAAAAGAAAGATAAAGATGTTGTTTTATTATTAATTAATTAAAAATACATGTTATAATTTTAATTAACATTTTTAATTGATATTTTTATATCCAAAATAGACTTATTTATATTATTAGTATTTAAAACCAAAAAATATATAAAATAAACAAAAATTGAAGGACATTTTTTACATTTCTTGTAAAAAAATTATTCTTTCTCCACTTTCTCACTAAATTATAATTTTGTGAAATGTGTAATTTTCTTTTAATTACTAATCAATAATTAAAATAATAACTATTATAAATTAAATAAAAAGTAAGATGTAAAATTAGGAGATCAATTATTTGAGGGTATTATTGATATTTTGTATAAATTACTCTCTCCCTTCTCTTTCTCCTCTCAACCAAATGAGAGAAACTCTTAACTGCCCCTTAACTTCTGTCTCCATTTTCTCTTTCTCTAACTCTACCCTACTAAACAAAAACTTAATTTTGTCCAGACTATTTTTTCTACATACTAAAAATATAGAAGGAGAATGTTTTTATCCATCTTTGGATATTTTTGAGATTTTATACATTCACTATTAATTTTTTGGAAAATGATTTGTGACTTTGTAAAATTAATAAAACATTTTCATCACAAATATATACATATATTTTAGTTGTCTAGATGTTTAGGAACAACTTCATCACCTTTGGTTATTGTCTCTTTTCTCTTAACCCTATAAATTAATCATTTGAAAAAAAAATTATCGATTAAATTTTAAATTATATTCTAATTATATAATTAATAAAAATTAATTTGGGAACTTAATAAAAAGATTATCACTCCTATTTTGTCCTACTTTCTACTTCTAAGTTGAGCAATGGTGATGAGCATTAGTACTAAGGTGATGAACATTAGTACTAAGGTGATGAGGGTTAGTACTAAGGTGATGACTGATGAGGGTTAGTACTAACTCTACTATCTCTCTAAGCAGAAAGATGGTTCACAACAAAATTGTGTCTTTTCTATTAATTCTCTTTAAAATAATTAAAATAGTTAAAATAATTTCTTTAATTAAAATATATATTACCAAATATTTTCTAATTAAATTGAGAATTATAAGAACAATCACAGTTAGTATCATATTTTTCCTTTCTATTTGGGTTGAGAAGTCGTCGTCGTCATTTGTCCCGCTTCTGCTATGTCCCAAATTAGGGAGAAAAGTATATGATCTATAACTATTCTTTCATCATAAATTAATTAAAATTAATCCAATCTTTTAATTAATTTTCTAACAATTTCCAACCGAGAACTATGCAGTCTTGATTTCCCTATTGCATTCAGGTACACATAGGAACAAGACAAACTCTTATTAGACATTCAAATAAATAATATATTGTTTCATGCATTTATTCACTACAGTAAAAATTCCTGTTAGCCACTGTTGCAACCGTGGCTAAAGTAAAAAAAAAAATCGTAGCTAGATTGAGTGGCCACACTTAATGTTGTTGTGGCAAGGAATGACGTTGCTAAAAATTAGCCACGGTCATTATGATATTTCACTATATTTCTGTGAAATGTGGTAACATTTATTTAGCCACAATGTGTTTAATTCAGCTACACTCGAACTGTAGCTAAGTTGCTGATTTTGCAACACTACAACCGTGGCTAAGTTGCTTATTTTTCCACAATCCATCTGTGGCTAATTAAATTTATTTAAAGTTACTTTCGTACATACTCCTCTCATGATCCCAATGTGTCATTTTCTTACAATCTTTATTTTCAATAATATAATGGTAAATTTATAATAAAAATAAATATTTGCTAGCTAATAATAATAGTAGCAAGTGTTATACCATTATAAAATTGAATCTTATACAATTACCAAATGGTTAACATTCAAAAATCCTTATAAAAACAAAATGCAAAATGTTAAGATCATATAAGTTCATGAATTCTAAGAAACCATATATAAGATTGTGGAACATCACAAGCGAAAGTGGTTAACTCACTACCAAATTTTTCGACTAGAAACTTCTCAAGAGTAGCCAAACGATTTTGAGTATGTGCAAGTTGCTCCATGGTCTCTTCATACCCTGATAGTTTTACTTCTAAAGTTTGTACATATTTCTTCAAGTCTTCAACATGTTGACTAGAGCCACTAGAATTCACAAAACTAGTAAAATGTCTAGACGTTCCAAAAGCACTAGAGGGACAAATACCAGTGCCCAAACCATGCACTCCACTTGAAAGTTCAGCTCCATATGCTTTTCCAATTGCCTCATTAGGATGAGCAAATACCTTTGATAAAACACCTAAAGTAGTGACATTTTCTTGATCTTGAGGTAAATGCTCTGATATTTTATCCTATTAAATAACAAGAAATTAATAATTTATGTAGTGGCAAATTGCAAAGTGCATGACAGTAACCTATAATGGAAAATTGCATCAATAGAATCAGAAAGGACAAAATGATATTATGCGTTTGCCTACCTAACTAAATTCCACAATATATTATTCTTATATGTGAAAACATAATTAAAGTTTTAGAAATAAAGAGTTTGATGACGAGTATTTTGTTAAGATTTAAGTATGATAATTGGTAATGTTTTCCGAAATAGAAGTTACTAGAAAACTTATAAGTCTTGAAAGTTAATAAGATGAGTGTGAAATTAGAAGGAAGCAAGCTAGTTGATAATACTTATAAAAAACTAATTCACATCTTAGTTATTCATTCTAGGAAAATTTAATGATTTGAATTAGTTAGTGAATTTAAACCTTTAGATTTTGTTATAATTAACGGCTAAGATATGAAGTAGGGTTTTTAAATTTACCATTTGAATAAGTAGATTTCCTCTCATAATAGTTTATAAGGCAATTAATATGTTGTGAACAACACTTGGGCTTTATTTCGTTGCATAAAGGAAAATAAGAAGAGAAAAAAGAGTGAGAAAGAAAAAGAGGGGAAATAAAATAGATTTTCGTGATGTTTGAATTAAGAGAAGAAAAAAATAAAATAAATAGAAATAAATATTTTTTTCTTGTATGGTTAGATGGAAAATGAGAAGAAAAATGATGTTATGGTTCAAATTACAAAAATGTCCCTAGAATAAAGAAAAGAAAGATAAAGATGTTGTTTTATTATTAATTAATTAAAAATACATGTTATAATTTTAATTAACATTTTTAATTGATATTTTTATATCCAAAATAGACTTATTTATATTATTAGTATTTAAAACCAAAAAATATATAAAATAAACAAAAATTGAAGGACATTTTTTACATTTCTTGTAAAAAAATTATTCTTTCTCCACTTTCTCACTAAATTATAATTTTGTGAAATGTGTAATTTTCTTTTAATTACTAATCAATAATTAAAATAATAACTATTATAAATTAAATAAAAAGTAAGATGTAAAATTAGGAGATCAATTATTTGAGGGTATTATTGATATTTTGTATAAATTACTCTCTCCCTTCTCTTTCTCCTCTCAACCAAATGAGAGAAACTCTTAACTGCCCCTTAACTTCTGTCTCCATTTTCTCTTTCTCTAACTCTACCCTACTAAACAAAAACTTAATTTTGTCCAGACTATTTTTTCTACATACTAAAAATATAGAAGGAGAATGTTTTTATCCATCTTTGGATATTTTTGAGATTTTATACATTCACTATTAATTTTTTGGAAAATGATTTGTGACTTTGTAAAATTAATAAAACATTTTCATCACAAATATATACATATATTTTAGTTGTCTAGATGTTTAGGAACAACTTCATCACCTTTGGTTATTGTCTCTTTTCTCTTAACCCTATAAATTAATCATTTGAAAAAAAAATTATCGATTAAATTTTAAATTATATTCTAATTATATAATTAATAAAAATTAATTTGGGAACTTAATAAAAAGATTATCACTCCTATTTTGTCCTACTTTCTACTTCTAAGTTGAGCAATGGTGATGAGCATTAGTACTAAGGTGATGAACATTAGTACTAAGGTGATGAGGGTTAGTACTAAGGTGATGACTGATGAGGGTTAGTACTAACTCTACTATCTCTCTAAGCAGAAAGATGGTTCACAACAAAATTGTGTCTTTTCTATTAATTCTCTTTAAAATAATTAAAATAGTTAAAATAATTTCTTTAATTAAAATATATATTACCAAATATTTTCTAATTAAATTGAGAATTATAAGAACAATCACAGTTAGTATCATATTTTTCCTTTCTATTTGGGTTGAGAAGTCGTCGTCGTCATTTGTCCCGCTTCTGCTATGTCCCAAATTAGGGAGAAAAGTATATGATCTATAACTATTCTTTCATCATAAATTAATTAAAATTAATCCAATCTTTTAATTAATTTTCTAACAATTTCCAACCGAGAACTATGCAGTCTTGATTTCCCTATTGCATTCAGGTACACATAGGAACAAGACAAACTCTTATTAGACATTCAAATAAATAATATATTGTTTCATGCATTTATTCACTACAGTAAAAATTCCTGTTAGCCACTGTTGCAACCGTGGCTAAAGTAAAAAAAAAAATCGTAGCTAGATTGAGTGGCCACACTTAATGTTGTTGTGGCAAGGAATGACGTTGCTAAAAATTAGCCACGGTCATTATGATATTTCACTATATTTCTGTGAAATGTGGTAACATTTATTTAGCCACAATGTGTTTAATTCAGCTACACTCGAACTGTAGCTAAGTTGCTGATTTTGCAACACTACAACCGTGGCTAAGTTGCTTATTTTTCCACAATCCATCTGTGGCTAATTAAATTTATTTAAAGTTACTTTCGTACATACTCCTCTCATGATCCCAATGTGTCATTTTCTTACAATCTTTATTTTCAATAATATAATGGTAAATTTATAATAAAAATAAATATTTGCTAGCTAATAATAATAGTAGCAAGTGTTATACCATTATAAAATTGAATCTTATACAATTACCAAATGGTTAACATTCAAAAATCCTTATAAAAACAAAATGCAAAATGTTAAGATCATATAAGTTCATGAATTCTAAGAAACCATATATAAGATTGTGGAACATCACAAGCGAAAGTGGTTAACTCACTACCAAATTTTTCGACTAGAAACTTCTCAAGAGTAGCCAAACGATTTTGAGTATGTGCAAGTTGCTCCTTGGTCTCTTCATACCTTGATATTTTTAATTCCAAAGTTTGTACATATTTCTTCAAGTCTTCAACATGTTGACTAGAGCCACTAGAATTCACAAAACTAGTAAAATGTCTAGACGTTCCAAAAGCACTAGAGGGACAAATACCAGTGCCCAAACCATGCACTCCACTTGAAAGTTCAGCTCCATATGCTTTTCCAATTGCCTCATTAGGATGAGCAAATACCTTTGATAAAACACCTAAAGTAGTGACATTTTCTTGATCTTGAGGTAAATGCTCTGATATTTTATCCTATTAAATAACAAGAAATTAATAATTTATGTAGTGGCAAATTGCAAAGTGCATGACAGTAACCTATAATGGAAAATTGCATCAATATAATAAAAAAGGACAAAATTATATTAATGCATTTGCCTACCTAACTAACTGCATACCATTATCCATTTCATAACTTATCACTTTCTCATATTGTTAAAGGACAAAACAAAATTATCCATTAAGAATTAAATTCAATGCTGATAGTGGCAACTAAAATTGGAAATGTAAAACCAACACCGATAAATATTTTGGAGTGATATTATGGTTCTGTTAAGTCTTACACAGTTTTGGCAGAAGTTATGCATAGTAATATAGTTATTCCAATAGTGTTCTCAGAAAAAAGTTTGAGAGCAGCTTATTTCAGCAACTGGCTTTTAAAAAACCATAAGCTATAATATGCTCTAAGGAAAACCCACTAACTTTCAGAATACAATAGAATATTAATCACAATCAACAATTAAACTTGTTGGGGAAATTGTTCTAAAAATGATACACTTTTTAGGACATATATAAACACGTCATGTATGAAAATACTTTAAATTACTTATAGCTAGAGTTTTTCCTTCTTCGCTTACATAGCTTCCATCCTTCTTCAATAAAGTTGACAAAACAACCTCACCACGACATACAGGTCTTTGCAATTTTAGCTCCTAACACAATCAATGAAATATATATATTAAAACATAAGTTTTTACATTCACAAAACTCCATTCTCTATAATAATACAATTACCTATGACAACTTACCATTTGGCGACCTCTCCTTGCATTACTCATACTACCACCAGCATGGGAAACTTTAAGATTCTTGCGACTTCTAGTGTTCTCCAAACTTTGTTTCTACAATTGCGAAACATTGTAGTCATTATATTAAAAAAATACAAGTCTTGGAGAAATTAAATACTTCACAACATAATGTTTACCTTCATCTTATCCTCCTTATAATGATGCACAAATACAGTCCAATCAGCACAATCTAAACCTGGAGGAGGATTAGCAAGTATGTCTTCCTTACTTTTATTAGGATAGAAATACTTACACCTTAACCTATATTTATAGGCCCTCCATCTTTCACCTAGAGTACTCATAGCCCATTTGACTCCAGCATTTATCAATATTGAGGGCACCATTTTAATATGGATACACGAGGTGCTAATACATTCCCAATCCATAATTGACTATTGAGCTTAGAACTCTAGTTCAATGACCATAATTGATTCTTTATTGTATCTAACTGCTAGTTGTCCCAATATAATGTTTAGTGTATGTATGTGTGCAAGATATTAAGCCTCACCTAAGGAATCACATTTTAGTGTTGTAATATATGTTATGAAATATCTTAAAAGAACAATATCTATGGGTCTATGGTATCATAGGGACGCTTCTTTATCCCTAATAAGATATTCCGATTCTGACTTTGCGGGATGCAAGTTAGGTCAGAAGCGTACAAGCGGGACTTGCCACCTTTTGGGCAGGTCCCTAGTATCATGGCATAGTAAGAAGCAAGTTTGTGTTGCTTTGTCTACCGCCGAAGCGGAATATATTTCCGCAAGCGTGTGTTACGCTCCTATTCTATGGATGAAGCAGCAACTATTAGACTTTGGCTTAAAACTAGTTAAAATTCCTATAAAATGCAATAATACTACTGCCATAAATCTATCGAAAAATCCAATTCTGCATTCTAGAACTAAGCATATAGAGATTCAATATCATTTTTTAAGAGATCATGTACAAAAAGGTGACTGCATGCTTGAATTTTTTGAAACCTAGAAGCAATTAGCAGATATTTTCACCAAGCCCCTTCCAAGGGAACATTCTTTGTCTTACGCAGAGAACTTGACATACTTGATCTTTGCTTGATCTTTGTTATATGCTGATGAATGATACATATTATGAATGCATGTTTCCTTGCTTAGATTATCTTCATGAATGTTTTAGGCTCTCTTAGTTTGTCAAAATCCTTTAGGTTTGTGTCTTAGCAATAGAACTCTACTCATACTCTAGATATGTATAAACTGCACTGAAATCTGTGATAAGTGTTGTCAATAATCGATTGTTTTATGCCTTAATCGATTAATTTGAGTTACAGAAGCCAAAATAAATTTTCATCTCGCAAAGTAATCGATTAACACTAATTTTAATCGATTACCTGGGCTCAATTTTTTTGAAAATCTGAAAATTATCTTATGATTAATCGATTAACGCCTAAACTCAATCGATTACCTGGGCTCCAAAATTTCAATTTTGAAAATCATTATGTTGGTTAATCGATTAAGCTACTGCAGATAATCGATTAAAGACAATGTTGTATCATATTAAAGTAACGTTTCTGAGTCATTTCTCACTTAGAACCCTAAACCTCTTTGTTCCCCCCTTTTGGATTTTCTCCAAAATTGAGTGTTCCTCAAGAGTTCATTAGCAAATTCGGTTCCTACCTTATAAGTTCCAACTCTCTAAAACCTTAAATCTTTAGCCAATTCGTATATCGCAGTTTCCCCATCTTTAGAAACCGTAAACCTCAAATTTGAAAAATCGATTATCAAATCGATTAAATCACTATCATACCTGCAAGATGAGTGAACCAAGGAGCATGAGAGTGAAGCACTCTGCAAAACATGCTAGACACTGAGAAAAAGGCACTTCCTCGACTCAAGGAGGACAAAACAGTCGCGGAGACCCTTACTACTCTCCCATTCTTCAAGAGGCTAGATTGGCTAAGTTTCAAGGCTGTAAGCAAACTTACATTTGGTATGAGGAAGTAGAATAGCTTGATGCTCAAGGCTTTCACTTCCCACATGGGTTGGAGACCCGAGGAGTTAACAAATTCGTGGAATTGAAAGATAAGATGTATCCTTCACTCATTAGAGAATTATATAGGAATTTTAGGTATAAAGATGAGGTGTATTCAACAATGGTAATGGGGAAGATGATTGTTATGGATGAAGAGGTATTTTTGGATGTTGGAGGTCTTGAATGTGATGGACCTATGCTAGGTGATTGCAACAATGAGTCATGGGACTCATTTGATGTTATTGAAATGTACAAATCTTGTTTGAGAGGACCTCGCCTATTTGTGCAAGGGGAATTGAGCAAGGCTGGGTTATTATCTGTGGAAAACCGGCTCTTACACTATTTGATTGCATACATATTGGTTCAGAGAAATACTAACCATGTTCAACCCACCATCAACAATCTTAAACTGATGTTCGCCATTCGGGAAGGCATTTCGATTAGTTGGCCTTCGGATATTCTCAAAGTTATGCATGGCATAGCTTCATCTTCATCGAGATTGCTCGCCTATGGGATTTTCATCTCTCATATCATTGATTATTACGAGATTGACACCACTCATGTGGACACTATCGTGACTAACTCCTGAGAGCATCTTGTTGGTGATAACCTGATTCACAAAATGACCATCTACAAATTCGATAATGAATGGAAATATCAAGAAGACCATAATGCCAATGTGAATGAGGATATTCCACCTGAAGATAATGCTGCAAATCCCAGTGAGTCCATTCTTGAGCAACCACCTGTCGAGGCATTTGCTGAGCCTCAAGAACCATCGTTTGGGCTTGCTCACTTGTATGTGATGGAACAGTGCCTCAATGCGCATATAGATGGACATTTTTAGAGTTTGAGGGATTTAGTATGAGGGATTCCATGGCCGCTGAATGTTAGCAGCAACAGAGGCTTTCCAAGGATCTAGAACGTATCATTTTCATTGTGCGTACTACCCGTGGCTCAACTCCATCACCACCTATACAAGATTAGCCTAGATAGGAATGTCTAGTGTGTGTCTAGGATGTGTGATTATTATGTTTTGGTGATTTTATTTTGGTGTTGCATATGTTACGATTGTATTTTGTTGTACTTCCTATTTTGAACATATGTACTTGCTTATTGCACTTACTTTTATATG
Source organism: Lupinus angustifolius (assembly GCF_001865875.1). NCBI lineage: Eukaryota > Viridiplantae > Streptophyta > Magnoliopsida > Fabales > Fabaceae > Lupinus > Lupinus angustifolius. The sequence goes on from NW_017718674.1 coordinate 46,327, forward strand.
CTTTAAAACTTTGATGTTAATGTGGATTATGTTTGTAAATTATTGCGTTATCCTTTGATGTTATCTATTGTGCATATCTTATGTTGAATGATTGATATATTCTGAATATTGCTACATCATTATCCTTTATCATTTTAAACAACTTTTTTATATGAGAGGGAAGTCTGAAATTATCTACTTTCTCAAATTATTTTCAAATCAAAAGCTTTCATTTATTTTTATTTTTATGAAATCAAGTTATATTAAATACATTTTTATCAAAGTGGTAAGCTTTTCTTATATATGTTTTTTAATATTTGTTATTATTTATTTTTTGATTTTAAATGTATGAGCTAAGCAAGATTAAATGTTTATTCCAACCATATTTACTTGTTGTTTGTTGGATAGCTCGCAAACTTAAGTATGAGTATTATGAAGATAAGTAAGTAATAAAGAAATGAATTTCAATTTTGTCAAGATCTAGAGAACCTACTTAGTAGTGTTTCGTCACTTGAAGGTATTTATTGTCTTTTTCTTAGTTGGGCTTATGAGATTATCATCACTTTAGTTTGTGTTCTAACGAGGTGTGATAGAAGGTGGTGGGGAATCAAGAACCATGTAAGTGTACTATCAAAATTGGAGTCATAAAAAATAAAACTAAGAATACAAGTCAATGTAGTAGCAGAACTTGGGGACAGAAAAATAAAAAAGCAAACCTAGGACACAGGTCAGTGTACTACCATAACTTATGGGTATATAATAAAAACAAACCGAAAACATAAGGCGGTGTATTACCGCAACTTTCGGGACATAAAATAAAGACAAACCAAGAACATAGGTTGATTTACTTTTGAAACTTGAGAATATAAAATAAATATAAATCGAGAACACAAGATAGTATATTGCCAGAACTTGGGAATAGAAAAAAAGACAAACTATTTCCTATTTTATGTTTGGTTTCAAGAAATATTTTATGTTTCTATTTCCTATTTTCATTTTCAAAAAACAATTTTTATTTTCATGTTTTCATTTCCTCAAAACATATTTGCTATTATTTTCAAAATCATTTACTATAAACTTCACAAACCCAGACACTTGCATTTGTAATTAATTCAATTTTGAATTTTAATCACTAAATCAACTCAATAATTTTATAGTATGTCTTGATATTTGATATTTGCATTTTATTTTCCAATAGATTTTATGTCAACAATATATGGAACACATTTAATTTTTGGACTTGGTTATTAGTTACCACAATGAAGTGTGGAATGCCATAACGAGCATCATGCAGTTACAGGTGTTCTCCAAAAAAGTTAAAAGTTAAAATAAATTAGTAATATACAAGTGCTCTATTATTTAATTAAGGTTACGATAACTTTAATGGACAATAATTTTTATACCAAAATCATATATTATCATATTCATCGTTGAACTATTTCAACAATATTATAAGAGAAGCATAGAAGAGTCGTTATGTTGATATATACAGAAAGAAATTTTATTATGAAGATATATGATAGTCTGGAGGTACTCATCCATTGGTTTTGATGTTTTATTGATCAGTAAAGAGAATAATATCTTTTGATATTTAATATTGTATACATACTTTAAGAAATAATTAAATAATATAAAAATTAGATACAATTTGATTAAAATAATTAACATTTAATGCTCATTGAAAATTGTATTACAAAAAGAAATGAAGAAATGTGTAGTGAAAAGAGGAGTAATACACAAGGATATAGTTGAAAAATAAAATATAAATGTGTATTGGGTTTCCAAAATATCAAAAGATTTGGAATAACATGAAAAATTTAATACACCATTAGATATAGAACAAATTGAATAAATAAAAATTCAATGAAATATAATTGCCTCAATATTGAAAATGTTGGAAATGACATTTTTTCATTTTCAAAATTTCCAGAAATGAAGATCATGTTTTCTAAAATATGAAATGAAAACAACAAATCAAACATATTTTCACTCATTTTCTGATTTCATTGAAAATGAAAACAGAAAATAGCTAAAGCAAACACACCCTAAGAATACAGGTCAGTATATTGTAGGAACTTGGAGAAAGAAAAAATAAAGACAAACCAAGAACATAGGTCGGTGTGGTGCTAGAACTTAGGTACGAAAAAGATAAAGAAAAAACAAACCAAGAAGTAGGTTAGTGTACTGTCAGAAGTTTAGAACGAAAAATGAAGAAAACCCAAGAACGTGGGTCAGTGTATTGCCACAAATTGAAAATACAAGAAAAGGGTAAACGAAGAACTCATGTTAGTGTAATCTCAGAACTTGGTTGCACACACATCAAGGGTACAAGACTAAGAAATCGTGAAATGATTGCACATTGAGGGTACAGGTCCTAGAAAGCTTGCTGCACGTCATGATACACAACCCGAAGAGCTTAAATTGCAAATTGAAGTATAGGATCCACAATGCTTGATTTTAAATTCACAGCGAGGTAAAACACGTGTAAAGCTCAAATTCGACATTGAGGTAGAGGACTCGAAAAGATTACAAGACCAAGAAAAATTAAATTGAACGTCAAGGTATATGATTAGGAAAGCAAAAATTGCACATCTTAGTGGAGGACCCAAAAAACTTGATTTTAAACACATCGGATTATAGGACCCAAAAATCTTAAATTGAATGTGTACATGATCCGGAAATCATAAATTGCATATTTAGGTACATGATCGAGAAAGCTTAAATTGCACATCGAGGAAGAGTACCCATAATGCATTCACATCGAGGTAGAGGACAAAAAAATAAGTTGCACGTTGAGGTACAAGACATGGAGCTTAAATTGTACTTCGATGTACAAGACCCAAAAATGTTAAATTGCACATCGAGATATAAGAAACAGAAAATTTGAATTGCACATCGAAGTATAACACCTAGAAAGCTTGAATTGTACATCGATTTACAAGACCCAAAAAGTTTGAATTGCACGGTGGGGTACATGACCCTGGAAGCTTGATTTTTGACGCACATCAAGGTACATGACCTAGAAAGCTTGATTTTAAATGTAATTTGAGTGAATATTGTAATGATATGATTGTTTGAAATATGTGATGCATGAAGTTCATGTCATTTTGCATTGATTTTGGATGGTGATGCATGATGAAGCTTATGATGCCTATAAAGGAGACGTGGTGTTGATATTTATTTGAATGCAATGGAATGATGGGTAAGACTAATTCATAAATGTGCCACTCATGATTTTTCTATTGGGATGGTTAATTTATCAATGACCGCTAACTTTCTATTCAGTTTCATATTTTGAGAGGTATGAGATCCAAATCTACCCAGTTTTCTTAAAGTCACATTTTCTTTTAAGGTAATCCATACAATTTGCCTCAGTATCATCTTAAGGTGAATAACTAAACTCAAATACATATCCCTACTGTAGGCTAGTTGAGAATTTCTTTTTTATGTTTTTTGAACAACACAAATTGCCCCAGTTTTCTAATTCTAAGGATAGAATTTGGATTTTTTTTTTTCCGTAGTTTGCTTAGTTGGGGATGGATCATAGTAAGTTTTCACCTTGAGTGTCTTTATTTAATTATCCCCTATTGTTTCCCAGAATACCCGATATAGGTATTTATTGGGGATTCTCTCATTTTATTAAGACTATAAGTTGTCTTTACAGGTCTTCGACTTTTGAACCACTCTCCTTTTCCCAAGCTGCCCTTGTGGGTTTTCGATCTAGCACTCTTTTTTCTTTTGTTGTTTTTTGTGAACACTCTCAAGTGTGGTGGTTTGATTTAAGTAGAAGGTGTGTACTATATTATGGTTCACTACTGAAGCTATTCTTCATTAGTATCAATATGATGGTAGTAGGTTCATACTAAAGGATTGTCGCCCACGATTTTGCATTGACCATGTAGAAAGGATAGAGATTATATATAAGTCTTTGTTAATGTAATAATACTTGATGTATATATTCATTTATAGATGTTTGCTTATCATTGTATGACAATTGAATTCAACGAAAATTATGTTTTCATAGTTGACATTTAAGTTATCCATATTGAAGAATATACTTGTATGATTTTAATGAGATAACTTGGTGACTTTTCAAAAGGTAAATGAAGACTTAGATTAAAGTTAATTGAGTTAAGTTGATTATGATATATGGAAGGAATTAGGTTGCCTCATAATTTGTGGGGTCCATGATTCAATCATTTAAATTCAATTAAGGATGATGATTTGTAAAATCAATGAAAGTATGGAATTGAAGTTATCTTATGAATTTTCAAGTCATCACATGGACCAAGTGAGAGATCGTTAGATAATTTAACAATTAAATGGTCAATGTGATTAGAGTTACTAATCTGAAATAAGTGCCTAATCATGGGTAGTTTCCAGCATATTGGAGAAGTTATTTTTTCTAATAACTTGTACTGAAGGCTTCTACAAATACATCACTAAGCATTAGAAAAGTTATATCATTGATTGCACTCTTATGAATAGAAATGCAAAGTGAGTTAATGAATCATTATTGGTTGATTAAGGAATGTGTGGTGCTCTATAGGAAGGGAAGAACAAAAGGAAGGAAATTGAGTTTTTAATTATCAAGAAACACATAAAGGGAAGGCGGAGAGGTGGAAACAAAGACAATTAAAAAGTGGAGCAGAAATAGTAAAGGAAACTAAAATGAAACCATGTGTTCTTTAATCTTTTCTTCTATCACATGGGGAGGTCATAATGTTAACTGTTAAGGTTCTAATTAAATGGTTCTTATAAACCACTAATATCTCTCATGAGGATTACGGTTAATTAAACTTGCATTCATATAAAATTTAAAGTAACATTTTTGTCAAACTGTGAGCACGACAAGTAGCATTTCGTAGTTTTCTTGTTCAAATCCTTGTTGATTATTTTAAATCTAGAAGATGATATGTTTAAGTATTTCTTTTACTTGAAGCATAAAAACAATTTTTATTCCACTTTTCCTAGTGAAACTGTAACAATTGTGGAGTAGATGTGATGAACTTCTTAAACTTTGGTATTTGATTTTAAAGCATTTGAAAGGTTGTAGCTTTTTAATTTGGATTAGGTGATTATGGAATTGAGAAAGGTGATTTTTGCTACTGTTCGGAAGCATGAAACCGAGGCTAATATTGTTCACAAAATGAACCAATATTTGCAAACCATTGATTTTGAATTAAATAGCATACACTTGCCTTGATTTTATCATGATTTTGATTTGATGGAAAACTAAACTTTCTAACTATTTTAATGATGATGGACGAATGCTGAAGGTGAAAAACACCTCAAGAACTTCGAAAATATTTGTGTTTGATCTTGGAATGTTACGTGTCAGAGTGAAAAGTTGCTTTTGTAACTAAATTGGTTAGTGAAATGGAACTAATTTCCTTGTTTTGATTATTGTGTAACTAAAAAGTTTAGTTTCTTGGATTTGAGGTAAAAAAACATCAAACGTGTTTTTAACTAAGAAGAATGTTATGTATTAAAGAAGCTTGGTTTAAAGTATTTAGGTAAAAAAAACAACAAAAATAGTTTTAACCAAAATGGTAGTGTTTACAAAGTGAAACTCGGACTATTTTAGGGATATTCCCTTGTACAATTATGGTATGGCCGAATTTTGAGATAAGTTTACAAGGCAAAGGGTTTTCAAATTTATGCTTAGGAAAGTGTGAATGATTTAATATCATATGTATCTCTTGGAAAGTATAGATGCAAAAGTATTTATGTTCATGAAAACCCTTTTGAGCTATGTTAATGGAGTATGACTTAGAAACGGAAGTGATTTCATTTTATTACAGATATGATAAGTTTTGAAAAGGAGAAAGAGTGGATCCACTTACTCTAAGAGTAAGTTTAAAAAACTTATTCTTCATCTCAGTCATTAATTTTATGGATATCTAATGTTTAGATCTACTCACTAATTGAAACCATTAGATTTCCCTATAATTGATAACTAAGATGAGGTTACTCTTGTTATATTGTAAAAATCTTGGAGAATGATAAGTATTAGATACATGAACTTATTTTTTTTAAATGGATAAATCCTTTTGATGAAAGCAAGTGTAGAGGTACATTTAAAAGTATGTGCATTTTTTTACTTTTGTCCACCATTATAATAAAAATAATTATAATTTGTGAGAAAACTTAAATTGTTGGGAAGATGTTGCATCAGCGAACAAAGAAATGATTGATTGATATGTACGTAGAAACCTCCAAAGCATGTGTTGCCGCACTAACCTTTAGGTTCGATTCGCCCCCACCAATATAAGTATATTGGATGCAAATGGGATGAACAGCAAATCCCCTTCAGGATACTTTGGAAAACCTTGATGTGTTTTGTACCAACACAACAAGCGTATATTTCGATAGTAGTTTACAAATCTATGTTTCATACACTTCTCTCATGCATTAGAGAAATGGAGGATGATTTCTTAGATGAGAAATTTTGGATTTTCGGATGTCCCATTATGCCTTGAAGTTTCTCTATTTATAGAGAAATAAAGGTCACTTGGTGAAAAGAAACACTTTTGGATTCTACACTAAATCACGAATAGCCATATACAAACACAGTTCACTTATTATCTGAATGAGTTCTGTAGCTTAATGGTAAGGTACGCTATTTGACAAGTAACACATCCTTGATTCGAATCCTGTGGTTGCATAGTTTCATTTTTATTCACGTTAATAATGAATAAAACATGGACAAAATCATCCAAGTAAGATTGAACTCATGACCTCCAATTCATTGCCAATAGGTACAACCACTAAACCAATTCATTCTATTTCATATATTATGAAACCAAAATATGTATATACGCGCTATGTGAATTCAGATATTTTGGAAATATCTCTCACAATCCCCCACCATCTTCAAAATATAAGAAATCTCATAAATCTGGAAATATCATGGTTTCAGATAATGACATCTTACGATTTGAACCATTACTTAGTAAGTTATGAGTTCCACTTATCCCGAATAAAATTGGTAGACAAGCTTTGAACCAACTATTTATTAGAATAAGCGTGCACAACTCACACATGAAATCTCGGTACTATTGAAAGTATTATAAATATGACACATTTGATAAGACCTTGTGTTACGTATCCTTTTCATGAGAATTTAAGAGTCAAGCCCTTTAACTCTATGAAGCGACCAACTTCATTCTCATATAGGTAGACTATATCGGAAATGCACCCATAATAAGCATTCCAACAAATTCTTGCTATATGTCTATTAAGAGTAAAACTCAACCTTCTAACTTTGTGCTCATGGTCCAAGTACTTTTATCACTTGGGATGTGTCTATAGACAAGTACTTGCAATCACTCTATAGTGTTTTCCATCATTGAACTCAAGACTTGATGCTACACAAGTGTGAGTTGAGTTACCACTATTGGTGACCAATTAGACATGAGCTTGAGTCTCATCCCCAATGATGTTTTTCAACACCATATCTTTTGTCAAACCTTTCGTCAAAGGATCTGCAAGATTTTTTCAGTTCTTACAAACACTATGGAGATTACTCCATTTGCAATTAATTCATTTACATAGTTATGTCTTAAACCAATATATTTGGATTTTCCATTATACACTTGGTTATATGCTTTTGAAAGCATAGACTGACTATCACAATATGTAGATACTTGTGTCATTGGCTTTGACCAAATAAGTATCTCATACAATAAATTTCTTAATCATTCAACATTTTTGCTATTTTCATTCAGAGCAATAAATTATACACTCATGTTAAAGTCGATTGTGCAACTTTGTTTCTTTAAACCCCAAGAAACTGCACTTCCACAAAGGATGAAGATCCATCATCTACTTGTGGAAACATGATCTTCATCATATGTCACCCAACTAGTATATGTATATTCTTCCAAAAGATTGATTATATTTGTATGGATACATACACACTAACATTCAACATTTATTATAAACACTTTATACAAGAGATGTCACCTTAGCAAAATTTTGCTTTAATTAGTTTATGTTGAATAATTTTATGGTTGGCAATAGGTAGCAAAAATAATATTTATTTGCATACTATACATATTTATTCTGGATAAGAACATTGAAAATTACAGTCTAGTGGTAGGGTTCTTGTGTTTCAACCACATGGTCTCTAGTTCAAATCCCATTAATGTTGTGATAATTTTTTAATTTTGAATTTTCCAACAAAAAATATTCAAACTGACCGAAATTTAAAGTAATGGGAATTGAACAGGGGCTTTCTTAGAGTAGTGCAATATGTTTTCATCACTACATTAACACAACCTTCCACGTAATGATGCAATGTTCCAATTTTAAAACAATCCTTAAGTCACGTTTAAACATCTAAACAATGTAACTAACAACCAATGATACTAAACATTTTCAAAACAAAAGAATTGTACCATTAGTGTTTGTTTGACAATAAACAATTTTAAAACAAAGGAATTGTACAATTACTGAGTTTTGAGAAATAAATACCGAAACTATGCCAACAATGGGTAAGTAACCCATGACATGTAATTAACGCAAGAGTCATGAAACTGTCCAAATATGGACAAGTTGTTTTAACCAAAAAGCATGTTTCATATATTATTATGTTTTCACAAATGTTAAGTGATAATACTAGAATCCAAATATTTTAACCACATCATAATATATACAAGGCAAATAAATATATGTCAATATCTATATATTTAAATAAGTTGTATATTTTGCATGATTTCTAATGCTCTTAGAACAAGCTTACTCTTTCATCAACATGATATTAAAATAACCAAGTAGAACATGTTTTCATGATATCAAAATAGCAATATTTCTAAGGCATTCAAATCAAGTTTAATCTTAAGATGACATATTTATAAGACAATGAAGTTTCATAAAGACAACGCAACCATACTCTTCATAGTATTACATATATATAATGCCATAACATTGTATTCTAAAAACCATTACTTATAGTCAAAGGGAAAAACATGAGTTCTTATAGATTGGTTTTTGTATCACATGTAAACTTTCACTAGTTTATATGCAAACATAAATTTTCATAAACATATTAATATCAATATTTAGAACTTTACATTTTCCACAATAAAATATATAAAAGGAAGTGTACTGTTCTCATGGACTTATTTGATGAAGAAATCTTGCTTATATGTAAGTATACTCTCCATATGATGTTGATATCTCCATATCAATAAAGTGTTGGTTTCTCCCTCTTAACTCATTTCTTCTAAGTGATACAACAATTAATACAAAATGGAACCTAAAGATTGTGAAAAAACTTGAATTGTTGGGAAGATGTTGCATCATTGAACAAAGAAATGGTTGATTGATATGCATGTAGAAACCTCCAAAGCGTGTGTTGACACACTAACCTTTAGGTTTGATTCGCCCCCACCAATTTAAGTATATTGGATGCAAATGGGATGAACAGTGAATCCCCTTCAGGATACTTTGGAAAACCTGGATGTGTTTTGCACCAACACAACAAGCGGATCTTTCGATAGTAGTTTACAAATCTATGTTTCCTACACTTCTCTCATGCATTAGAGAAATTGATGATGATTTCTTAGATGAGAAATTTTGGATTTTCGGATGTCTCATTATGCCTTGAAGTTTCTCTATTTATAGAGAAATAAAAGTCACTTGGTGAAAAGAAACATTTTTGGGATTCTACACTAAATCACGAATAGCCATATACAAACACGGTTCACTTATTATTTGAATGAGTTTCATAGCTTAGAGGTAAGATATATTGTTTGGCAAGTAACACATCCTTGGTTTGAATCCATGTGGTTGTGCATTGTTTTATTTTTATTCACGTTAATCATGAATAAAACATGGACAAAATCATCCAAGTAGGATCAAACTGAACCAATTATCATTTTGTTTCATATATTATGAAACCAAAATATGTATATACGCGCTATGAGAATTCAAATATTTTGGAAATATCTCTCACATAATCCACCATCATTTGAGGTTCAATTTTGCTTTGTACCAAAAACAATAAGAATGCTTATCACTAGTCTAATTTTGCTAGAGAGGTTTAAAAAAGAACTTAATTTACAATCTCTAATAAGTTAATTTGAATTATTTATGATTAATAAGTAGACGACTTATAAGCTCTCACTACATAATTTTACACTTATCAATTACTTGATTAACTAAATATATCAAAAGTGTAATATGTATACATTGTTGATATAAAGATGTATAAATCCATATGAACTAAATATATAATGATTACGTATAAATCTTTATATAATGATTATGACAAAACATGAATGATGGATAATGTTGTGATAGTATATAAAACTCATACACTATCAATACATATATTTTTTCTCATATCTCAAACACTACAAATTCAAGCACTTATACCTTATGTAGTTCATAAGTTATTAGCCCATGACTTTTCATTATGGATCAGGATTGCAGTATGGATCAGGATTCCAAACCTTCCCATTGAGCTCTACAACCAGAAATTATTGGCTCGTGTGGTTCAAGCCTTGGCAAAATGCTAAAAATCGACCATTTAACATCTATCCATTCGAGAGGGAAGTTCACTCGTATATGTGTGGAGATTAATTTGGAAAGGAAACTAGTCCAAAGATTAAAGTGATGGGGTTAGAACTTAATCTCGAATATGAAGGCCTTCACCAAATTTGTTTCAAAATGAGGGGTGTATGGCTATCCATTGGAGATGTGTTCTGACAATTCAAGTCGAGTATAGGAACCGTTGAATATGGTATCTCATCCGGTGACGGCACAACCATCAATGAAGGATGCCGCTCCAAATTCTGTTTCCGCTGGCTTGGCACAACCATCAATGAAGTTTCACTATCACTTTCAGTAAGGGTGGAGGAGGTGATTTGTTGAGGTGTTAGTCATCGCTATCTTTGTAAATATGACTGTCTAAAATGGAATGGTAGACTAAACTGAAGTGTGAGTCGAAAATAAAAATGATTAAATAAAAGAAAAATTGGAAGATTGGTTCTCTGTTTTTTCTTTTTTTGTTTGAAGTTTGGCCTATAACTTTTTTCTTTCATTTTTACGAACACGGAGACCCAACTCACATAAATTTTAATGTAACAAAACTAGAGATGATGAATTGATGATACATGGGTTAGATTAAAAACTTTAAATGAAGGACATAATCACACAATTATAGTAACATAAATGACGAATAAAAGTACAATCAAACTTATCCTTTGTCAAATAACAATACCAAAAAAATTGGTTAACGATTTAATTTTGGAAAAGCATAATGGATCTCAAATATTAGATAAAATATTTTATTAGTTAAGATAAAGCTCAGTTAAATAATTTTTATATTTAGAAAAATCAGTTTATCTTGTGTTGTAAATGAATGACAAAAAAAAAATTCTTTCATTAATAAACGAGCGACACTAATTTAAGGATTCAATGAAAAAAATTGGTGCATAAAATAAAACACTTATTTTTTGGACCCCAATTTAAAATAAATTTTACTCGGACTTAGGTGTACATTCTCTTCCACAGCCACTTTTTTGTTTCCTTCACGGTCTCTTCATTCCTCTCACAAGCCCTATAACCATTCTCATCCCCACACATTATCCGCATTACAATATTTTGTGTTATCTTTTTCTTCTCCATGTTATCAACTAACTACTGTTAAAATAACCAACGGGCGATGGTTCAAGTGATACATATTTGATTTCCCTTAAGCAAGAATCCAGGTTTGAGTCTTGTGGATGGAAAAAATGCTCGTTGGGAGAGTTAGCCCTACTACTTAATAGATAACTTTATAAAAGGAAAATACAAAATAATTATTCATTATGATGTAATTTATATTTCCTTATTTTGCTCTTCATATATTTTTTATTTTCACAACAAAAACCATATAATCATATTTCAGTTTTTTTATATTCTTTTACAATAACTATCAAATGGTATATTATCATATGTAACCACCAATCCACCACCATCATGTTAATCACCTCCTACCTTACTTTTATAATTAAAATAAAGATAAAGAAATATAATATATAGTGCACCAAATAAAAATTACAATATAAATTACGTTTAATAAAAAAATATTTTGATTCATCAAAATAAAATATATAAAACTTAAATTTTTTATATGAGAAAGTAAAAATGTGGGAGTGTCTGTCGCCACACTATTATCTCACATTCATATATTAATCATCATTATTTTTCAAATAAAAATAATACAAATTAATGAAGAATAATGTATTAACAATATCAAAATCTTTATATTTATAATGTATAAATTTTAAACTCTAAATATAATGCATTCAACCATTACATCTCAAAATTTATTTTGGATCACTTTCCAATCTATTTTCGACCTCCAATATAACTTTTAGAAATACATTCCCAAAGTCAATTATTTATTTTTTATAGACCAAAAGTCAAAGATTCAAGTGTATGAAACACATACCAAAAAATGATTAACTATGAAAAAATGTATACGAGGAAAAAAATGTATACCTTGATAGTACGTGAGTTTTATATGGGAACACATCTGATGTCGCATAAAGTGTCTCACTCAATTTGCCACAGTGTGTGATTGATTGAAAAATATATTTAAATTAAAATTTTAATAATTAATTATTTTTCTGACCAATCATAAATGATGGCACATTGAGCGATACATTTTAATGCCCACCCATTTTATACATATCGTTATATCATTCACCCATTGGTTTTCAATCAAATATTGACTCTTGAAAAAATAATATAAATAAATGACAAATCATATAGTTACTAAGCATAAATATTTACAATACATCGATATTACACTAAAAATATGCATTAAGATGTAATTTTTATAAGGAAGATGATATATCCTCGTACTCACAAGAATAAGAATGTTACACATGTTACATGATGTTAATTTATTTATTAATAATTGATTTATAAATTATATAAAAGAAATTAATATAATAAAAATTTAGTAGGAGAATATATAATTACTTTTTTAATTGTCCAAATAAAATAATGATTTACAAAATAAAAACACCACCCTCCTTCGTCTCTCCATCTTCCCTGTCAGAAGAAAAACATGATAAGCGTCAGAAATCTCAAACCACCACCAACATCGCTATTACCATCACCATTCCCATCCTTTTTACTCTAAACCTTCATTTTTTACTCTCCACAAACCACAATGTCTACAGCATTAGAATGCTGGTCCAGCCGCGCCAGCACAAGCACAACCACCACCAACGACGACGACGACACGGTGGAGCAGCAGGTTCTGATGCGAACGCATCACAGATCCGAAGATTCTCCAACGCCACGACCCGAACCCGTTAAGGACCCTTCACTTGTCCAAAAGAAGCTTCACAAACTCACTCGCAACGTTTATGAAGTCATTGCTTCACTTAAGAAGGTTCTAGAACCTTCTAATAATAAGATGGAACCTTCTAGAAAAGTAGTTTGGGGAACTGTTTTGAGGAATCTGACTCAGCTTTATCCTGGAAGCCAACTACCTGAGAAGCTTTTGTCTAACATTCGCAAACACTATGATTCTTTGCCTCTCAGGTTTCATTTGTAAAAGAATTTTCATAAAGTTTAACTTTTGAATGAGTGATTCCATTCCATTCCCTTTTTATTTTTCATTTTTTTGAGTTTTGCTTCACTGGTTGATATAACTTGAGTAGAGACTATTTTGGTCCATCAAAATTTTTATGTATACTAATTTGGTCCTGAAAAATTGAAAAACACAATATGATCCTGAAAAATTGAAAAAACACAATATGGTCCAAAAAAACATTGGTCAAATTAGTCATTTTTATGACCCTGATAAGAAGGATTATTTTGACTTACTTTCTCCATCTTTGATTACTATTTTGAATATTTTTTTTCAGGATCAAATTGGTAGGCCCAAAAATTTGTAAGTAATGGGTATTCACTTTTTTTCTCGTGCTTCAAAGAAATTGGTACCTCGTAATGTAAAGTTAAGTCTGTAAAAGATTCAATTGGTTACCAATCAATTACCCAGAAGGAGCAATGTGGTGCTCGCTTTATTTGGAGGACTGACTTGGTAGTCATTACATCATTGGAGGACTAATATGATGTTTTACTTTTTGTTGTTGTTGATTTTGTTGCAGTTATTATCTGTTAAGTGTGAAAGTGAAGATTGAATTGCACTTTTTTGGTTGTGTTAGTGTGATTAAGTTCATTTAGGTGATGGGTTTTGTTACCTTCAATGCTAGAACGTCAAACTTCTGATCTTTATACTTGGATGGTGGTTGTTGTTGTTTTGGCTGCAGTTATTCTCTGCTGGAATGTGCATGTGAAGATTTAATTGCACTGTTTGCTTGTGTTTGAGTTCACTTCCATGGCTTGTTTTGATTCTTTTGATGCTAGAGCTTCAAAAATATGCTACTTATTCTTTTTAGGATTGTGAATATGAAGATTCAATTGCACTTTTGTTTGTGTTTAAGTACAATTTGGCATTTTGGTGATGGATTTGCTTCTTTCAATGCTAGAAGCTCCAAAGTTTGCATCTTACAACATGGATTGTTGTGTTATTTTATTTTTTTCTGGTACAGTTATTCTCAGGCGGGGTTTGATGTGAAAGATGTTTTTCTTCACATCAAGTTGATGGAGCAAGCTTTGGAAGATGACCAACCTGCGATTTTGATTCAAGAGGAGTGCGATGATGAGATTCAGCTTCAGGGGTCTATGTTCAAGTTGACGTTTGCTTGCAACTCTGCCATCTCATGGCCTGCAATGTCAGGTGCATTGGACAGTTCATCCATTTGCTGTAAGAAGATTCAGATCTTTGAGAAGAAAGGTTCCACCCTTGGGATTGTTCTTCTCCTTGTTCTGTCTGGGGCTAGCCAAGATAAGTCGGTCCGAACTAAGGTTGAAAGTGCTCTCAAGTTTGCGATGAAGAAGCCCAAACCAAGTTCTGTGAAGCTTCCCTTTGGGCTATGTGGATGTCAAGAGGAGAACTCCAAGAAAAGAGAACCTGGAGAGATTGAAGAAGACAATGGTAACGCATGTTACGGAAATGGGTTTGATAAATGGAGCCAAAATATTCAGCTTCAGGTGCCCTTGCCTTGTTCATCATTTCTTGTAGCAGTGGATGAATGGCAGACTATACAGTCAGGTGGGAATGAGATAGAGAAATGGTTGTTGAGCGCAGACAGTCTTGAATTTGGAGAACTGATTGGGCCAAATTCTTACAAAGGGATCTGCATGGGTAAAAAGGTTGCAATTGAGAAGCTTAGAGGGTGTGACAAAGGGAACTCTTATGTGTTTGAGCTCAGGAAAGATCTGCTGGAACTGATGACTTGTGGGCATAAAAATATGATGCAGTTCTATGGTGTTTGTGTAGATGAGAATCATGGGTTATGTGTAGTAATGAAATTCATGGAAGGTGGATCTGTTCATGACTTGATGTTAAAGAACAAGAAGCTTCAGAGTAAGGATATTGTAAGAATTGCAGTTGATGTTGCTGAAGGAATCATGTTTATGAATGATCATGGTGTTGCATACAGAGACCTTAATATACAGAGGATTCTCTTGGACAGGCATGGGAATGCTTGTTTGGCAGATATGGGTATAGTCACAGCCTGCAAGAGTGTCGGAGAGGCAATGGATTACGAGACTGATGGTTATCGGTGGCTAGCTCCAGAGGTTTGCCCTTAATCTCACTCATTTCAAGTTTGCTAAATAATTGCTGACATTATGCACACAAAAAATCATGTCATTTATTCCATTGTCAGACTTAATTCTGCATTGCATTTTTTGTACATGTTTGGTAATTTTCTCTTTCAATGTTTTTTGAAAGAAAATTAAAACAAAAGAAAACACCTTGCAAACTGAGCACCTAATATAAATCCATATGAACTTTAGCAAAGGTAACATATGTAGATGGGAATTGGGAATATGATTTAGCGTTTTAACCTGATGCTCTAAAAAATCTTTGCACACGTAAGGATTTGTTTCTAAAGAATACTCCTATGATCTATTTCTAGCCAAATGTATCTCAAATATATCAGATTTGCTTACAAAGATTCAATGTTATCCAGCATGATAAAAAAGAATGATCTGCTTGTGATTCTTATGTATTATGCAGCCATATTTGGTGTCACACCACCACATTAGGGCATTTATGTGTAGCTGTTCAATAACAGTTTCTTAAAACATGTGTAGTATATCTTTTTTGAGGTAGATGTGTTCTTATTTGATGCCTGGGTCAAAGTTTTAATTGAGTTTTCTTCTCTATTGGTACTTGGTTTTCTTTGTCCTAATTAACTCATTTACTAATTAAATTTGTTCAATAACTAAATTCTAATCTGAAGTTTTTGAGCTCTTTTATCGTTGTTGTCTGCTCTTTAAGGGCTACCTAGACATAAAATGGACTTAGTTTCATTGCTTGGAAGGATGTTTAGAGCAGTTGTATGTGAATCACAATGCAAAAACTAGCCTACATTTAATAAAGCTTTATGCCTCTTAACATGGCATCATTTTTTGAGCATGCCTAACATGTGTTGATCATTGTTTTTCTTTCACTTTATGTCTGCCTTTATTTATGAACTACTGTATATAATTAGGCAAATCAGTGTGACTGTATGATGCAACTATACCTGAATTGATTCCACAATGGAGCCCACTTGTCTTCAGCCTTTTAGTATGATGTCTGTCCCCGGTAACTCTTGTGCTGGCAGAAAGAAAACATGAAACCTTCCCGGTAAAACCATTCTTCACACTTCAGAGTAAGGGAAGAAATAATTCAAGTGACAGAAGTTTAATTTTTTTTCTTCTCAAGGCTAAAGAAATAACCACTAGATGTTTTTATTAAATGAGTCTCCGAAAAGAAAAAATGTCACTTCAAATATACAAATTGACATGTTAATATGATGTGTAGCTAGACTTGTCTCTGTTGGAGTATATGATGCTCTCTCTGAAGGATGAAAAATGGTGATAAATCATGCATTGTAGATTTCATATTTTGCACTACAGTGCATATAAGTTATATCAATGGTTCTATCTACTAAATACATGCATAACTCTTAATTTAGAACCTTAAAACACATGAGTGTGCTAATTCATTAAACGCATATATCAAGTTAAATTGCCAACACTATCACCCAAGCTGACTTGCTTTTCATTCCTGTTATTTGTTGAAAACAGATAATTGCTGGTGACCCAGAGAGTGTCACAGAGACATGGATGAGTAACATTTATAGTTTTGGAATGGTAATTTGGGAGATGGTAGCCGGTGAAGCAGCGTATTCTGCATATTCACCTGTGCAGGCAGCGGTGGGCATCGCCGCTTGCGGCCTTAGACCTGAGATCCCTAAGGACTGTCCACAAACTTTAAAATCCCTTATGACAAAATGCTGGAACAACACGCCTTCGAAGCGTCCCCAGTTCCCTGAAATTTTAGCTTTGTTGCTGCGATCTAAACAACAATAGGTCAACCTTTCTTTAGGTCATTTTGGAATCTAATAATTTGTTGATAAGTTTCCAATTTATTTATTTATTTATTACAATTTTGAATTATGTCTTTATGATGCCTTTGCAATTGTCCCTTTTTTGATGGCAACCTCAATGATGAAAATTCTATACTACGTTTCTTATTGGTATATTATGACTTAAAGAGCAAAATGTTGTAAGACCCGAGTTGGACATTAAACTGGGAGATGTCATGTATAGGTTCTAATCGGTTAAACCTTCTGGTCGGACCGGACGATACCATGAGGAAAAAATTATATGCACTGATAATGTATGAATTATATACATTGTCACTTTATTATCTACCATTTATATTTAATCATTATTTTCTTCTCTTACATATTACACTATTTATATAATATTTATTATAATTATTGCTAGAGCAGGCTAATTAGTAGCCTTATTTTTTCTTAGGGAACATGCAATAGTCCTAGACTAGTAGGCCTTACGTGTAGTGATTTAATGTAGGTATAATGTTTAACACCTAGAACCAATTAAAAAAGTAAAATGGCCAGAGTTGTTTCCTCTTCCCAATTTTCTCTATCTTAACTCTCAAAACCCAAAAGTCTCACATACAATATACAATATTTCCCTTCCTCAGTTTTCTCCAGTGGCAAAGGCAACACGCAGAGACAACAACGAAACTTACGACACGAAGAAGATGATGGCACAGAGAAGATAACGATGCTCAAGACACGAAGAAGACGAAGGCACAAAGAAGTTAAGATTTGTGAGTTTGAGTCTTTGAGAGTTAATGGAATGGTTTCCAAATTACAGATTTGAGTCTTAACTATACCCACTTCTTAACTTTGCAAACCACCCGGCTCAACCATCCGGGTTACTCCGGTTTTAAGCGGTTCCTGGTTGAACCGGAATCTCAACGGTCGGAAGCAGGCTAAAAACAATGATGGCTTTCTGGAGTAACCAGAGCCTTTTAACTATCGGGTCAGTGGTTGGACCGGTCGAACAGTCTGGTCCGGTCCAAACAACACTGCTTAAGAATGGTGCTTAGATTACATGAGAGCACATCTTCTCTCATCTATAATGTGTACCACTCCA
Organism: Lupinus angustifolius; assembly: GCF_001865875.1. Lineage (NCBI taxonomy): Eukaryota > Viridiplantae > Streptophyta > Magnoliopsida > Fabales > Fabaceae > Lupinus > Lupinus angustifolius. The sequence continues at coordinate 64,846 of NW_017718674.1, forward strand.
TGTGTTCCACATATTAAAGTTAAAAGTTTAATTATAAAGTATTTTTATGACTAATTATAGCATATGACACATAAAATAATACATATAGAAGATGTGTTCCCTAATTATATAATGAAATCTAGGATACAAAAAAAACCGTTAGAATGACATTTTAAGGGTCTTGTGGCCTACCTGTGATTATTTATAGTTTGTTCATTTCATGGTTATCCTAAGGACCTAGGAAAGGGTCCCATTTGACTCTTCGCTTCTTCAGTTGTGAAAAAACTGTCAAACCCTGTCCCCATTATCCCTATGCATTCAACATTTTCATCTTTTTTTATGGATCATATCGAGGTAACACATTTCCAATTAGTGCTGGGCACAGAGAACTTTACAACATCTGCTTTGGTTATCACTCAGCGTTTGGGAAGTTGTAGTAACAAGGAGTCATCATTAGACGACACATGTTTGTGAGTTAAGTTTAGAAGGAAAGAAAGATTTTAAAAACATAAAATACATTTATGAAATAACTATAAAGTTTTCACTTTACTTTCTTTCCCCTCTAAAACTCAATCAGTCAACTCAATTTAGGTCTAAAATATATCAACTGAGTCATTTAATGTCCTTTACAAAGTTAAAGTGGAAATCAATCTTAATTATGAGAGGCTAGATTATTTATATAAATGTAGCTAAAGTGAAAGAGAGTAAAATATCTTTTCAGATTAGGAGATAAGTTATCTTCTTCAATTATAAAAATGACATGTGTCTTAAGTTTTTGTTTTTAGAAATATTTTTGTAGAAAATGATAAAATAAGATGTCATAATTTTAATAGATAGAGGGAATAATTTATCTCAATATATGAAAAAAATTTTTATTCTGAGATGATAAGTAATTACTAATTTAACAACTTTTTATTAAAAAACCAAATTAGAAATTAAAATTGAATGTTTAATGTTTTGTCAATATTTTATTAGTTGTTTATAATATATTATTTCTCTAACCAGCAAACTAGTTTATAAGTCATTATTTTTATTTTTTTAAATTTGCTATGAGTGTGATTTGAACCCACAATTTCTTTCACTTCCTTAAATCTTTTAATCTTAATCATCAGCTCACCTCATGACTCTATATGGGGAGTTAAATTCTTTATTTATATAAACATGGTAAAAAGAAATAATATGATTTTTCTAAAATTGAGGAGAGGTTACTTCATAAAATACATTGGAGGAATTAGAATATGGTGCATTTACCACTTTAAATAAGTATACTTATCGTACAGTCGTACTCAAATAAGAGTCTCTACATTAAATCGTCGCTTTCATAACTATTTCATATAGTAAGATAGTTAACTCGATCTTAGTTATCAATCTTTGTTATATAGGTGAGGCATCTAGATAAGTTGAACTTGTAAAAGTATAATAGTTAGAATATGAGGTACATGGAATTAATCTTGAAATTTAAGTTTTAATGAAAGTTAAATGTGTATACTAATTCGTACATATTTCAGTTGTCATGAAGTTACGTACTGATATGTTGTAATATTAATAATTCATAAGTTATTTTATATTGGCTTCTTCTTAGTATTAGATAAGTATGACACAACGATAAGGTTACTCATATCTTATGATAATGAGTCAATCTTAAAAATAACTTATTTACTTACTAGAATAATTTTGCATAATGCATACATATACTCTCAGATTCGAATACGTAGAAACCTGGAGACGGTCTCATTACTCTCATATCTTATTAGACATCAAATAATTGCCCAAGTCAACTAGTATCATCCTACATGGGATTTTCCCAACCCATGGAACTTTTTTAGGTAAGTATGCGTGGCATAACCACTCCAAAATTCCACACCTTACTTGGAGACAGCACATGATGCATATAAATGTGAACTGGCCATGTCAGGAATACACCGTGGGTTCCTTTTTTAATTCTGGTTTTTTTCTTTGTAGCGCTCACACTTGACCCACCAACTTTACGGTGGCCGTCCAGAATATATAAACATTTAGAGAATGATTTTTAAATTCTGTACATATACATAAAGAAAAAAATGAGAATGTGAACGGAAACATGTAAATCTGTTTTTAAAAAAATTCAACAATATCATCTCTATCGATACGTGAGAAATTAATTTTCTAGGATCCCGTGAATCCAGACATTAAATATAAGATTATATGTTAAAAAATCTGGTCATTTTTTACACGGACCAACTCATATTATTCTTATTGATGAAGAGGGGTAGCTAAAATCTTAGTTGCCTTTTGAATTCGAGCACTAGCTAACTTGGGAGAGTTGTCAGAATTTGGGCTTTTGGTAGAATTGGGTAGTTTCCACCTTGGACTTCCTAGGGTGGGCATATGAAAAGGGACATTGACACTCAAAAACATTATCTATAAGAAGCACAATAATTGGATAAGAGTGAAGATAATAGATAATTATATAATGAGATATTAAATGTCCATTTTACAAAGAGAAAGAATAATTATATGCTTAAGGATTCAAACATAAGTTAAAATTGTAAAAATTTAATCTTAATTGCAATGAACAACGTGATAGACAAATGAACTTTAATTTTAACGTTGGCCCGCCGGGCCAGCCCGACCTGACCCTCCACGACCCGTCTAAAAACGGGCTTCCAAAACGGGTTGAATACGGGCTTTTGGGCTAAAACCCCAGCCCGGCCCGCTAAAAACACCTATCCGAACGGGCTGGCCCATCGGGCCAAGCCCATTTTGCCACCCATAGAGAGAATACATTACTCTTCCCTTTAGGTGACTTCCCTTATTTATATTGTGGTGGAAGAGTAGATTGCACTACAAGGGGAGGTGTTATCATTGTGGACGACTTGGCCTTGTTCTTTCGTAGCCTATCAAAATGACAGTATTGCAGATTTGGACTACCTCTGTTGTGTGAGCAATGTGAACATGTAAACTGCCTAGATGGTATGTCCTTGCCTTTGGCATGAAGGAATATTATTCGGTATAGCAGGTGTTGAGTTATCTCTAGCATGTTGTTGTCGTCCTTTCACTTAGCTTGGTTGGTCTCCTAGCCATGATCGACACTTACATAGATCAGATCTTGACTACCCGAGCATGATCAACATTCGTGTAGACTATATCTTGTCTACCCGGTAGTTGACCTTTGGTTGGTCCTAACATTGGCATGAAACAATTGCTCCCAATCTAGTGGCGTGGCCATTGTCGAGCCTGCCAGTAGACATAAACTTCTAGTTAGTTGATCAAAATTCGTGTAAACCGAAAAGTTGTCCCCAATTTGCTGGCATGGTCGTTGTTAGATGTGTCATCGGACTTGAAACTCTTGCTTAGCTTATTCAAATCCAGGTGACGACTTGCCCTTATAGGGCAATGTTAGTTAGGCATATCGTAAGTCCATCTAGGCCTTGATTCAGTCTTTGGTTGTTTAGCGTTTTTAGGTGGGAACGTTTTTCAAATACCAAGTCAATTGTATTGAATTTAGTGGTGTCTTTTCAACTTTTGTGAATTTGGCTGATGTGTGTCACGTGGGTGGTTGCCATTATTGCGGTGCTTGACACTTGGTTGGTCGAGAATTGATTATAGTGTTACATTTCTTATGTGGCATGTGTATGCAATTGTCTTTCATTTGTCAATCAATGTTGTTGCTTCGGTCTATGTGCCTAACATTAATTTTGAAATTAATTGCGATAAATAATGGTCGGGGAGCATGTATGGGGAGTTGGTGGGTCATTTGCGGCTCCTTTTATCTATCATTTGATGCTATAAATATGGTTCATCCTTTACCTTTCACTTCTTCACTTTGACTTCAACTTCTATAACTCGTCTTCAACTTTGTTGTCTTGTTCCTCTGCTTCCACCATCTTCCACCATAAGCATTAGATACTTCATTTTATCCTTACCCTTCTTTTGCTTGTCTGAGATGGTGAGAATAGAGTCAACTCACGATTAGCACACAAATGATCTACTCGGGGAATATGTGACATTGGACATCATCTAGTTATCGATCAGGCCTCCTCAACGATGGGGCCTTAGCCATATTCTAGAAGAGCACACCCCCAGCTTTGATGAGGCATATAAAGCAATGAGATTTCGTCTTCTTCCATGCTAAAGTACTTGGAGACTAATGATGCCTTCGAGGCAGGTGCTAAGGCTACCATCGAGAGGGTCCAAATGGATTGCGTGGGAAGGCCCGAAATGTGGCTGTCAAGTAATTTAAGTATCTTGAGGCTCAAGAAGTCCCCAAAAAGGAGGTGGGTGGCCTTCTTGATGAGAAATAGAAGTTAAAAGTCAATATGCTACAAATCAAGGAGAGCCTACATCTTTTCGAGGCTGCGGCCGTCCAAACAAATCTAGAATTGGCTGGTCGAAGGGAGGAGTTGTATCTTGACAAACTTATTTATCTTCAATTTCTTTTAAACAAATAGAAGATTAATTTAATTTCAAAAAATTAAAAATAATATGTCAATTAATCATTTTCTAAATGAACTATATAGCATTAGTTTCCTTATTGCATGGATACATAGGAGCATGCTACTTCCATGCCATACACTAAAAATTGGGAATCCACATGAGAAAAGAGGGAGTGAAAAGAAAAGGAGTGAACCCCATGAGAGCAAACATACTTTCTTAGCTAGAGAATGTGAAGTAAAGCGGACATTGCATGAACATACAACCCATTTACATACTCTACTCCAAGAGCAACTTCATACTCCTAATGATAAAATTGCGTTGTCTTTTGGCGTTAGTGATGTTGTTCAAGACGTCAAGGATATCTTACCGAAAGAAGTTCCCATGGGACTATCATCTATGAGGGGAATTGAGCATCATAGGAATCTCATCCTTGGAGCTTTATTGTTCAATTGTCCAACCTATAAGAGTAATCCATATGAAACAAAAGGGATTTAAAGGCAAATGGGAGAGCTCGTGGATAAAGAGTGGGCCTAAGAAAGCATTAGTCTGTGTGTAGTCCCAATGATCTTATTACCAAAGATATGTTATATGTGGATGATGTTCATTGACAATAGGGCTATTAATAACATCATTATCAAGTATCGATATCTCATGTAATTGTTTGATGATCTTCTTGATGAATTTCAAGGTGCTCAATTTTTTCAAAGTTGATTTAAGGAGTGAGTATCATAAAAATCAGATAAGGGGATGTGATAAATGAAAAATTGCTTTTAAAACTAAATATGGATTGTATGAGTGGCTTGTTTTGCCTTTTGGGTTAACTATCACCCCTTGTACTTTCATGAGGAAAATGAATCATGTTTTAGGATAGTTTATTGAGAAATTTTTTGTGTGTACTTTGATGATATTCTCATTTACAACACTATCTTAGAATTGCATGTTGAACATCTTAAAGTCGTGTTGCCCATGCTTAGGGAAGAGATGTTATTTGCAATCCTTGAGAAATGCATTTCCTATACGGATCATGTAGTTTTTCTAGGGTTTGTAGTGAGTACCGAAGGGATACGAGTTCATGGGAAAAAGTGAAAGCCACCTAGGATTGGCCCATGCCTAAAAATATGAGTGAGGTAAAGAGTTTTCATGGTTTAACAAGCTCTTTTAGGAGGGTTTTTTTTAAGAATTTTAGTACCTTGGCTACACCTATAAATGACATAGTTAAGAAAAATGTGGGCTTTAAATGGTAGGAAAAATAAGAAAAAACCTTCAATGCCCTTAAACATGAATTGACTAATGCACCAATTCTTATTTTACCTAATTTTGCTAAATCTTTTGGAATTGAATGTGATGTATCAAATGTTGGGATTGGGGGAAGTTTTATTGCAATAGACACATCCAATTGCATATTTTAGTGAAAACTTGAGTGGAGCTACCTTTAATTACCCCACCTATGATAGAGTTGTATGCTTTGTTTAGGGATTTACAAACTTGACAACATTACTTGCTGCCTAAGGAATTTCTTATCTATGGTACCATGAATTCCTTGAGCATTGCCGATGTTCTATCTTAGGAGGTATGCATTACTTGCTAATTTAGAGGCCAAGTTGTTTGGTCTTGAGCGTATAAAGGTAATGTATGTTAATGATGAGGAATTTGGGAATTTTGTTTTGTTAGGGTGAGAAAATACCAATTAATATACATTATAGGTACAATGAGTTTCTATTTAAGAATAAGAGGTTATGTATACCTAAGTATTCATTTATGGTGTTTCTTATAGGATGGTTAAATGGACACTTTGGAGTGAAAAAATATTAGATATATTGCATGAACATTTCTTTTGGCCACACATGAGGAATGATGTGCACAAATTCTATGAACAATGCATTATTTATAGGAATGCAAATTCAAAAGTGATGCCACATGACTTATATACTCCCATTGCCTATTCCTAAATGTCTTTGAGTTTACATATGTGTGGACTTTGTTTTGGGGTTGCCTAGGACAAAGAATGATAAGGATTCAATCTTTGTCATTTTGACAGGTTTTCAAGGGTGGCAAATTTATAGCTTGAAAGAAGGTTGATCATGATGCCACATCACAAATTTTTTGTACATATACATTGTAAGACTCCATGGCCTATCAAGGAGCATTGTTAGTGATAAGGAAACCAAGTTCCTTAGTCACTTTTGGAGGACATTATCGGGTAGTCAATAGGACCTAGGTATTCGATAGGACCTTACATAGGACCATTCTAAAGAAAATTCTCAAGCATTGGTAAGAGTGCCTCTCACATATAGAATTTGCTTACAATCGGGCAACATATAGTACTACAAATTGTTCATATTTTGAGATTATGTATGATTCTAATCCACTAACCCCACTTGATTTATTACCTATGCCTCACATTTCAATTTTTAAACATGAAATGCATGAGCTAAAGCTAACTTTGTGAAAATATGCATGAACAAGTTAAGATTCATGTTGAGATGAGAGTTGCTAGTTATGTCGAACAAGCCAACAATGGAAGAAAAATAGTTGTTTGAGCCTGAAGTTGGGTGTGGGTACACTTCAAGAAGGAAAGGTTTCCAGCTCAAAGGAAATCAAAATTACATCCAAAAGAAGATGACCTTTTCCAAGTGATCGATAAGATCAATGACAATGCCTAAAAATAGATCTATCGTACGAGTATAATATGAGTTTTACTTTCAATTTTCTTGACTTAGCCCTCTTTGATACAAGTGATGATCATCCAAATTTGAGGGAAAATCTTAACCAAGAAGGAGGGGTTGATGTTAACATGGACAAGGACATGCAACATCAAGAACTCTGAGATTTAGGAGGGCCTATGATAATGGCAAGAAAAAGAAGCAACGAGACATTAAGACAAGTCGGGGCGGCCCTAATTGAAGCCCAACCGAAGGAAGAATATTTGAAACCAAGCGTAGTGCTTTGCATTGAAGAATTGAAGCACATATGCTTACCTAGGCGTTGACACGGTCGTGGGCCCATACGCGGTCGGACCATGTGGTCGAACAACTTTTTTATTTTCTTTTATTTCTTAAATAATTGCAATTTTCCTTTTGAATAAGTGATTTTAGACCCTAATATGATAAAATTATGTTTTTATTAGTGTATCTGACCTTTCAAATGTTTGCATTTTCCTTGCCCAAAATGACAACATTTACAGCTTTCTTAGAACTTGCATTTTCATTAATGTGAATTATTTTCTTGTGTAGTTCAACTACCTATAAATGTGCTTCCATTTTGATGAATAAAAAAATCTTGACTTATAACTTAAACATATTGCTTAATGCATATTGTGAGGAGTGTTCTCCTTGGATCTTAGCGTAAATGATTCAAGGATTTATCATCGGACTAATCACCCTTCGTGATGTTCAATCATTATTATCCTTAGTTGTGGTGTAACTCGAGTTCTTCATTTCCATTTCTTACCTTCCACAAATCAACCTTGTTCCCCATGTTACTATATGTTAATTAAGTTATTATCCTACATTTATAAAAACCCAAATGCATAAGCTTTTCATTAGAATGGTCATTAAACAACGATCTCCAAAATTGGTTCGCATCAAAATGTGTGTCACCATTTCCATATGTTTGAGCCTTTATTAATATACAGAAGATGCTTTGTTTAATAATTTAATTATAAAATAAAGCAGTCCTAGAAGAACCCACATAAAATAAAGAGTGTAATATTTATACATTGTTAGTATAAAGAGTTATGCACAATCATTATATTATTCATCATTCATTTGTATTATTTTTAATGAAGAGTTAATAATAATTAAAAATGAATAATAGAAGATGAACTGATAATGTATAAAACTAATGACACCCTCGCCAAAATCGATATGGGTCCTGATAATATGAATTGGACTTCTCTAAAAGAGTGAAACAAAGTCATATGTAAAACAAACCTTTCTCGAGCTTAGATTGTGGTAGGACACTAACCTATAACTCAGAGGTGTAAACTTTATCATGGAAACCATATGTAAATGAATCTTAAGAATTTATAGCTTTCACATAGTAAGAATGATTATAGATTACCTTCATCCGTGGCGACGCGATACTCCTTTAAATGTTGTGCTGTTCTTCACCAATAGAGAAACTCTTATATCCTTTTCCCTTCCTTTCTATTTTCTTCCTTTATTGATGACTTATAGAAATAAACTTTTTGGGCAGAGATAGAGACAATGTTCCAGGTCTTTTATCTAATGAGTATAGTGATTCCATCAAGCACTATATATAGACTCTTTCACAAGAGTCTTACTATTTCATTGATAACTCTTCATTCAAGATTTATGTCATTCAAACAATGAAATAGTATATTCCTTCATGTCACAAAAGGCATTTCTTACATTATCCCACTTGGCTCATATGACAATACAATTCATGATTTTATAAACATTAAACATAATGCACTTAATCAGAATATGTTTTTCATATTAATTACATTATAAATCATGATTAAGGGCAAGAACTAATAAGAGTCATGGAGGTTGTACATCATTTATCTGATATATTCCCTTATATCTACTACTATATTAGCTTTATTAATAACATAATATTGAACATTCATTAGCAGACATAATGCCCATATTTTTAACATGACTAGAAAATATTTTGGGCGGTAACCCTTTTCGTTAAAGGGTATGCAATCATAAGGTTAGTGCTAATATGCTCAATTGACACTTTAAGTTTCTAAACTTCTTCTTTATCGATAAAATATTTCAACTCCGTAAGTTTAGCACCTTTGAAATACTTGTCATTTTTATAAAAAAAGATTGATATAAAATTATCACAATAATTTTTCAGCTCCGTAAGTTTATGCCACATGCAAGCAGAACAAAACGTTCATCAATTAAGTCACGCTTAATTCAAACGTTATGATGCAAGGTAAATAGTGTTTCAGAAAAAAAGATTATCAAGATTTAACTTGTACAATTCATCATATAATGTATCATTGTCAATTAAATGAGTATATTTATACAAACTAAAACATTCATTACAAAATTTAAAAAATTATCCATCAACATCAAGTTTAGATAAAGAAACCAAATTCCTAGATATAGTAGGTACATAAAGGGTTTCAAATAAATCTAAATGATGTCTAGTATCAAGGATTAAACAATAAGTCCTGACGGCTTCCACTAGAACCTTCATTTTATTTCCTATAAAAACAATTTTTCATTTGGTCTTGTAGTTCGGGTCATAATGAATCCCTTTCTTTTCAAACCATCATTTGCGTTTTGGACATTCCTTTTGGAAATGTCTAATCTTTCTACAGAAACGATATTTGTTATCATGATGTTCCTTCTTGTGGATTTGAGAAGATGACTCATTAATCTTTAAGATTTCATTCTCTTTCTTGTCATGTTTCTTACTGACTTTCTTTCTAGCTCCTTGATGATTAACATAATTGATGGAATGGTTTCCTAGGCTCATCATTCTAGTTTCTTCTTGAACTAACATACTATGTAATTCATGCACATTCCATTTATCTGTCATGGTGTTATAGTTCATTTGGAAATGACCATGTTCAGAGGGTAATGAATTTAGTATAAATTGCACAAGAAAGTTTTCATGCACATTCATTCTCAACGTCTTAAGTTTTACTGTAATGTTTGTCATTTCAATGACATGTTCATGCATAGTACGAGAACCGTCAAATTTCATGGTGGTCAATGTACTCATTAGTGTCCCAACAAGAGAATTGTCAACAGT
>NW_017718675.1:0-426 GCF_001865875.1 Lupinus angustifolius
GTTTTAGGAAGAGCTGATTTAATGTTGCCAGCAATACTCATTCGCATATACATTAGACTCAATTTGTTTGATATTTCCCAATTTCTATAATGAAGTTTATGTTCTTTAGTGCTTATTTTAGTAATAGTACTTGACTTATCTTCTCTAAGTGACAAATCCAAATCTATTACCTCAAGGTAAAATTGGATTTGTCCACTTCATTCAGAGAAGTTAAGTCCATCGAAAGTTAGAACATATGAGAATTGGGAATGCAAAGCAACATGTACTGCAATCAATAAAATTAAACACAAACATTAAGGTTTTGAGTTACATGCTAAATTAATTCAGAAGTGTATATTATTGTCTACATTTGGGTAATCTATCAATATATTATACTAGACGTAATGATACTAAAAGAAATTCATATAATTTGACATTGATATATAT
>NW_017718676.1:0-62693 GCF_001865875.1 Lupinus angustifolius
ACTATCTTTGGATATATAAATATAACTAATGATGCATTTATATTACCAACATTCATGTTCATTGATTATAAGTACAAACAATCAACCTTTGAGTGATTCTTAAATGTCTCATAATAATGAACTTCAATTTACTCATAAACTAATAATTGTGGTATCATTCTTAGGATCAAATTAATGAGCAAATGAAATATGATCATTCAATTTGGAATAAAATAAATATAAAGATTTGACCACTTTGGTGAATACAAATCTATCATACAATAATTCTAAACAAATGAAATATGATCATACAATTTGAAATTAAATAAACATAAATTTTGACCACTTTGGTAATAAACAAATCTATCATACAATAATTCCAAACAAATGAAATATGATCATACAATTTGAAATTAAATAAACATAAATTTTGACCACTTTGGTAATAAACAAATCTATCATACAATAATTCCAAACAAATGAAATATGATCATACAATTTGAAATTAAATAAACATAAATTTTGACCACTTTGGTAATAAACAAATCTATCATACAATAATTCCAAACAAATGAAATATGATCATACAATTTGAAATTAAATAAACATAAATTTTGACCACTTTGGTAATAAACAAATCTATCATACAATAATTCCAAACAAATGAAATATGATCATACAATTTGAAATTAAATAAACATAAATTTTGACCACTTTGGTGATAAACAAATCTATCATACAATAATTCCAAACAAATGAAATATGAACATACAATTTGAAATTAAATAAACGTAAAGATTTGACCACTTTGGTGATTTACATATCTGACTCCCGAAATTGGACATAATTATAAAGTTACATACATATTTATAAATCAATTGCATCAAAAGTTCAAATGAAATTATAATTTAATTATATAAGTACACATTCATTGTTATATATATATATATTGTGTTATGTATAACATATATAATACTTTTTATTTTAACTATTATATATGTAACATATATATTAATGCTTCTCTAGCATATATATTTGCTCCTCTTTAACTTGTATATGTATGTAACATATACATTAATTTATTGTTAACCTATAACATATATATATTATTCTCTATTAACGCAATATACATATATTTATTGCATATCTATACATTATTTTCTATGTAATATTTATTGCATACAGCATGTACAGAAATATATATATATATGAAACAATGTTGAAGAGCATTCTCCATCCATGTATTAAATGTTATAATTAAACTGTACAGACAACATAATAGAAACATAGTGCAGAATAACACTATATATATAAGGTTTTGTGATGCAACTTATTAGAATATTAGAATATTGAATTAATAGTTTTGTTATTTGGTTTAAGTTTGTTATTTTGTTGTTAAAAATTTGTTACTTTCATTTAGTGATCTGGCAATTTGTTACAATTGCATAGTCACTATATAAGTAACTCAATGTTACTCTTGTAAGTCATGCTTTCCATAATAGAAAAATCAGAAATAAAAGTTCTTCTCTTTTCTCTCGGTTTCTCTCTTCTCTTCTTGTATTTTAATTTTTCACATGGTATCACGCCATGGCTGCCACAACCACTAACATTGGGATCGTTCCTTCTTCTTCTCCTTTGTCTCCTTCCGTTGCGTCACCACTACAAGCAGTCTCCTTGCCACTCGTTCTTCCTCTTCCTTCGATGAAGTTAACAAAGAAGAACTACTTAGTATGATGCCATTTCATGCTTGCAACCCTAACATCGAATCGTGCGAATCGATTTGTGTTAGGAACAGAAATCCATATCGCTTTCTCACCGATGATGATCGATTGACCAATCGCGTGAATCCAACATATCTTCTCTGGGAAGAACTTCATCAATCAGTGTTTTCCTGGATTCTGAATTCTCTGTCTGAAAGCTTGCAACCGCGTGTTGTTGGCTGTATTCACTCTTGGCAGCTGTGGGAAGAACTTGATTCGTTCTGTAACTCGCAAACAAAAGCACAAAGTCGACAGTTACGCTCTCAACTTCGTTCTATCTCACAAGGTTCGAGCTCTATCTCTGAGTATTTCACCAAGATCAAAAGCCTCATTGATGCCCTGATTTTCATTGGAACACCTATTTCCAATTCGGAACACATTGATTACATTCTTGATGGGCTCAATGAAGAATATCAACCGGTTATCACTTCCATTGAGAGTCAAATGGATCTCCCAACTATTCATAACCTAGAATCATTTCTTCTCACATTTGAAGCACGACTTGAGAAAGGAAAACATAAAGCTCTCTCATATGTGTTGTCAGTGAATATTGTTTCGAATTCACCTCATCAAAACACACATGTAACCTCAAATCAGAAGTATTCTCCAATGGCTCCATCTCGTTTCTATTCTTCACGATTTGATCCACAAAATTCTTCAAAATACTCTGGTTTTGGTGCTGCTGGTAGCCACCGTGGTGGTTATGGCAATAGTCATGGACAGCGAGGAAGTTATAGCGGTCATCACCGTGGTGGTAAATCTCAGGGTCGTTCTTCTCTCTTTTGCGTATACTACAACCGTCATGGACATGACGTCATTTCTTGCTATTATGTGCCTCCTAATTTTGGAGGAACGCTACCCTACGCTGGTTCTCCTGGCCACCACGTGGATAGAATGATGAACTACACTCGACTTCAGCAGCAAATTACTTATGGTAATAATTCCTTCTTCCCTAACTATGGGCCTTCAAAATATTCGACCCATTTCTATCCAGAATATCTTGGTGAATTTTGCAAGGGCATCCTGGACCCTATTCCTCTAATTTTAGAGGAGATTCTCTTATTGGGCCAGGCCCACCTCCTGGTCACAAATATATGCATCAATCATATGTAATGACCACACACGGTGATCCCCGTGAAATTCCTCCTCCTCCTTCGTCCAGAGACAATAAAAGAGTGGCTTGGTATCATGACTCTGGAGCAACAAATCATTTGACTACAAATGCTTCTCTTGTGCATGAACCGCTTGAATCCTTTGGTCACGATCACATCTATATGGGTAATGGCAAGGGTATCCCCATCAAATCTGTTGGCAATTCCTTTTTTACTTCTTCTATCAATTCATCTGCTTCCTTCTCATTAAATAAACTTCTATTTGTTCCAGAAATCACTAAAAATCTCATCAGTGTGTCTCAATTTGCTAAAGATAACCATTGCTAATTTGAATTTCATCCGTATGATTGTTTTGTGAAATTACAGGATACTAATGAAATTCTTCTACATGGATCTCTAACCAAGGAAGGACTCCATGCCTTTCAAGGTCTTCTTCCTACATCTCCGTCTTGTTGTGCTCATCTCACTAGTTCCAGTCACTGTCATACTTCTTGTACTAATCAATGTAATAACTCTAGTTCTAGTCTTTGTAATAATTCTAGTTCCAACACTTGTACCAATTCTAGTTCAACTTCTATTTTCTCTCTTTGGCATTCTAGGCTAGGTCATCCTCATGAGGTTGTTGTAAAGAATGTTTTACAATTGTGTAAGATTCCTCAAACTAATAAAATTGTGTTTGATTTCTGCCCTTCGTGTTGCTTGGGCAAAGCTCATAGACTATATGCTCCTAATTCTCTCACAGTTTACACTACTCCCTTTGATCTTGTTTATGTTGATTTGTGGGGTCTTGCACCACTTCACTCTATTACAGGTTTTAGATACTACCTTTCCATTGTTGATGCTTATAGCAAACACACTTGGATCTTTCTTTTAAAACAGAAATCTGAAACTCTTTCTTTGTTTCAGTATTTCTTAAAATTTGTTCACACTCAATTCAACCACATTATTAAAGCAGTACAATGTGATTATGGTGGTGAATTCATGTCATTTACTACTTTTTTAAAGTCTCTTGGGATAGTGCACCAAATTTCATGTCCTCACACCCATCACCAACAAGGAACAGTGGAAAGAAAACATAGGCATATAGTTGAAACTGGTCTTACCTTGTTGAGTCATGCTCACTTACCCGAGCTCTATTGGGATCATGCTTTCATCACGGCTGTTTTTCTAATAAACAGACTTCCCTCTCTATCTCTGAATTCTCGTTCTCCATTTCAAATTCTGTTTAAAAAGGTTCTTGATTACAACACACTAAAAGTTTTTGGTTGCTCTTGTTTTCCTCTTTTAAGACCCTTCAACAAACACAAGCTCAATCCTAGAAGTTCTGAATGTACTTTCCTTGGTTACTCATTAAGTCACAAAGGCTACAAATGCCTCTCTAAAGAGGGTAAAATTTACATTTCAAAAGATGTGATCTTCAATGAATATCACTTTCCTTTTAAACAACCTACTTCTACCTCTTCACCTTCTCGTGTGTCTCCTAATTCTTCATCTATACCTTTCAGTTTTCACCCTATACCATCTCACCTTTCATTTTTGCCCTCTGCCGAATCCTCTACCAGTCCTCTTCCTACTGGTTCCTTGCAGTCTTCTCCTCTCCATTCTGCTCCTGGTTTAGCTCTTGGTAACCTTCTTAATCCGTTACACACGCCCTTGTATGAGTCTTCCCTTGTACCTACTAATTCCTCACCTCTGTCCTCTTCACCTTCTGAATACTTTCCTTTAGCTCCTTCAACCACCTCAACTGTGTCTAGAAATTCTTCTCCTCCACCACCATATCACCTAATGCAAACCAGATCAAAGTTTGGACTAAACAGAACTATAATTCCTAGTGTGCACCTCACTAAACATGAGCCTTCGAGTGCTAAATCTGCCCTGGCCAATCCAGTTTGGCTTCAAGCCATGAAATCTGAATATGATGCCCTCATAGCTCTTGGTACATGGACTCTAATGCCTCTACCTCCTCACAAACAAATTATTGGGTGCAAATGGGTTTTCCGAGTAAAAGAAAACCCTTATGGCTCTATTAATAAATACAAAGTTCGTCTTGTTGCCAAGGGATTTCATCAAAAGCATGGAGTGGACTACAATGAAGCTTTCTCCCCTGTCATCAAGCCTGTGACAATAAGGATTCTGCTTACTCTTGTTGTTACTCATCAATGGTTAATTGAACAGTTGGACATCAATAATGCCTTTCTCAATGGTATTCTAGAAGAAGAAGTTTACATGACCCAACCAATTGGATTTCAGCATAAAGATAAGACCCTTGTGTGCAAACTCAATAAAGCTATATATGGCTTAAAACAGGCTCCTAGACAGTGGTTTGAGAAATTGAAAGGTTCTCTAATCAAGCTTGGCTTCAAAGTCAGCAAGTGTGACAATTCCTTGTTTATTCACACATCTCTCAATCATCAACTTTATATTCTGGTATATGTTGATGATATTATTGTAACAGGATCCTCCTCATCTTTGGTCAAGCAAGTCATCAAGGATCTTAGCCATACTTTTGCTTTGAAGCAACTAGGACAGTTGGAATACTTCTTGGGAATTGAAGTCAAACATAACAAAGATGGTTCTCTTTTTCTTTCTCGGTCAAAATACATACGGGACTTTCTTGACAGAGCAAACCTGGCCACTGCTAAGGCTCACATGTCTCCTATGGCCAGCAACTGCAAGCTCACAAAATATGGTTCTTATAACTTTGATGATCCAACCTTTTATAGGTCTATCGCAGGGGCTTTGCAATATGCCACTATCACTAGACCTGACATTACTTACTCTGTCAACAAGGTTTGCCAATTTCTGGCTAAACCATTAAACACTCACTAGACTGCAGTAAAGCGCATTCTTAGGTATCTACAATGTTCAAAATCTTTGGGTTTGTCCCTTACTCCCGCCAACTTAAAGAGTGGTCTCTCTCTAACTGCCTATTGTGATGCTGACTGGGCCTCTGACATGGATGACAGAAAGTTCACTTCTGGAACCTGTCTCTATCTTGGCTCAAATCTTGTGACATGGTGGTCTAAGAAACAACAAACCATCTCAAGATCAAGCACTGAAGCTGAGTATAGAAGTCTAGCCCTTGCCACTCAATAATTGATGTGGATTGAGTCCTTGCTCAAGGAACTTCATGTTTCCTACATTACTCCTACCATCTATTGTGACAATTTGAGCACTCTAGCAATGTCTCATAATCATGTGCTACATAATAGGACCAAGCACATTGAGCTAGACCTTTACTTTGTCAAGGATAAATTTCAGAACAAATCACTCATTGTCAAACATATTCCATCTGAATTCCAAACGGCTGATATTGTCACCAAACCTCTGCCTAACAATCAATTTATGATCTTGAGGAATCAACTAAAGATTTTTGACATCAACTCAGATCTCTAACCAAGTCAAACTTGTTTCCCCACCCTTCTGTTCAGGGGGGGAAATATTAGAATATTGAATTAATAGTTTTGTTATTTGGTTTAAGTTTGTTATTTTGTTGTTAGAAATTTTGTTAGTTTCATTTAGTGATCTGGCAGTTTGTTACAACTGCACAGTCACTATATAAGTAACTCAATGTTACTCTCGTAAGTCATGCTTTTCATAATACAAAAAACAGAAATAAAAGTTCTTCTCTTTTCTCTCGGTTTCTCTCTTCCATTCTCTTATTGTATTTCAATTTTTCATGCACGACGGAAAACAAAAATCATATTTGAGTTATCTAAACATTCAAGAACATATCATAAAACATCATCTAGGATTAAATCATAATTAATGGAAAACTATAAGTTCTTAAACACAGTGTTCTGATACCACATGTAAACTTTATCATGGAAACCATGTGTAAATGAATATTAAGAATTCATAGCTTTCACATAGTAAGAATGGTTATAGATTACATCTATCCATGGCGACGCGATTTCATTTAAATGTTGTGTTATTCTTCATCAATAGAGAAAATCTTGTATCTTTTTCCCTTCCTTTCTATGCTCTTCCTTTACTAATGGTTGATAGAGACAAATTTTCTATGCAGAGATATGGACAATGTTCCAGGTCTTTTTCTAATGAGCATAGTGATTCCACCAAACACTATATATGGACTATTTCCTAAGAGCCTTACTGTTTCTTTGATAACTCTTCATTCAAGAGTTATATCATTCAAACAAAGAAATAATATATCCCTTCATGTCACAAGAGATATTTCTTACAAGAGGTAGTCAATTAATTCAATGTATGGATGAGTGAAAATCTGTTATAGTTGACAACTTCAACAACTTAGTTGGATGGACCAAAAATATTATTACTCTTGTATTTTTGGATAGCTAGGCCAATTGGTATAATGGTATTTCATGTATTTTTAAACCTAAAAAACTAATTTTGAGGGTGAGTTTGGTCAAAGTAAATATAAAATCCCAAAAATTGGTTTTATGAAGAAGAAAAAGTGAGAGTTTCAAGCTTGTTTAAGAAAGCTAGTCGATTAATTAGGACGAATCAAGAGGTATTCACAGTAAATAAGGTCCTTACATATGTTCTAGGATTCAAACTCATCACGGTATTAGTTGATGAGTCAATTGCTTATCAATTGGACAAACATTTAGTGACTCATTATTCATTTAGACAAATGTATTTTCACACTATTGAAATGAATTATCACTAAATCATCTTTCCACAAAATAACATATCCCCACTCATTAATTACATAGTAAATTACATTTCAGTCTCTAAATTATATAATTATCCATTCTTTTTCTCCACCAATACAAATTCTCTAATTTATATATACATTACATTGGTTACATTTGCAGAAGAAATAAGTGTATTCTTTTAGACAAAAATAATGCTAATAAGTGTAATTAAGTTAAATATAATGTGTTATATTGTGTAGACAAATCCAAATAGTATACAAATCAATATCTCTTCATTATTTTTAGTCTGTCATAATATAATATAAAAATGATTTAAACAATATCTCCTTAGAATTGTTGATGCATTTTGTAACAAACCAAAAATAATAAAGATAGACTCATTCTTATACTATTTGGATTAATCTTCATAATATACTATATTTTATTTAACTTAATTATATTTTTCACATTTAAAAGATCATATTTATTTATCGTACACGAGTAGTTAGTGTAATGTGTGCATATAAATAGGGTGATCTATGTATGTACAAAAAATAAAGGATGATTTGTATAATTTCACTAAAATTCAGTAAATTAATTATATTATAATTAATGAAAATATTTAATTATATATAGTCTCCTTTCCTCACCTAATTCACATTAATCCCTACACTTTTCCAAAAAGTGATTAATGATTTTACTTTATTTATTTTAATTAAACATGATATTAATTTTCTAATCGTTACTTACATACTTAAGAGTATCCACAATGGTTGTTATTAAGGTTGTTCTTAATCAAATAAGAACATTCATTCTGTTCTCCACTGTGACATTCTTATTTCTTAAGTTTTGTTATTAAGTAAGAATATTTCTTGATAAATAAGAACAATTCTTAGTGACGAGAGATAATTTTTATGTATTATAATGTACTTTATCTATTTTATGCATTTTATTTATTTTTTAATTTACTATATTGTAACTTTTGTTATATTTTGAAATTATATTTATTGCATTTTAATTAATGTAATATTTTATTTTATTTATTCGTGTTAACGTAATTTATTTTTATAATTTACAACAAAAAATTACATTTTTAGTTAGCGATTTTTAATTTATTAATATATAAATAAGTAATTATTCTTAATATTTTGTTATATTTATTGTAAAACATAAAAGTGTGAGGTAGAGAGTGAGACCCAAATAAGAATAAGAATGATTCTTGTCATTGTGAGGAAAAACTAGATGGTGTTCTTATTTTATGAGAATTTGTAATAAATGATAAAATAATGTGTGATATCTAAATAAGAGTGAAAATTTTGTTTACTCTTTTAGATGCACTTATTCGCCTTAAGTTAAGTTTTATGTCTCATATCTACATATGAATTTTTTATCATATTGTGGATGTTCTTATCTCAATCAAAATTGTGAGAATACATATATTATAATTAAGAGTAAATTCATATTCCTTAAGTTTTAGTAAAATTATATAAAATGATTATATGTAGAGTAAGTTTTTTAAACTTATTCTCTGAATAATTAAATTCCTTCTCTTATAAAAAAATTATATTGATGTCTATTTACTATTTAACAAAATAAACTTTCATCACCTCATCAATTGCCACATGGCATCTCGTCCTTCACGCCACCTCATCAATTGCCACATGTCATCTCATCCTTCATTTCCCCCTTCTAATGGTTCCATGGTAATTATATGTACCTTCCCACACTATATTTGTTCTTCCTTAAAAATTATTGCATTTAATAAATAAATATTGTATTTTTTATGACTACTTAAATTTCATTGTTTATGACTACTTAAATTGCATTTGAATTATTATTAGGTCTATGACTCTCTCTTTCTCTTCCAACATTCTTTTATCTCACCAATCTTCTTTTTCTCCAATTTCATTTCTCATATTTGTTATGTTTCTTTATTATCATATTTTTTTCTTCTCTTTCAATCATCATCTTTAGAGTGTATTTTTTATTTATTTTATAAATATATATTTTTCATTGATTTTTTGGTTTATTTTGTAGATCTTTTCTTATTATATCACTGATTTTTTGTATAATTTTTCATTGATTTACCTATTTTATAGACATGTTCTCACTAATTTCATTATTTTGTAGATATATTTTTCCAGCAATTTTATCCTTTAGCGTTTGATAATCAAAGTTGTCTTCCTCAAGAAAGATCAAACAGTACTCAATCGCCATTGTATTATATATTCACTTACAATATTACATTTATTTGTCTATTTATTTTTGTTAATAATATATTTATGTCCTCATCTTATCTCATTGTTATCATTTTTCTCTCTTTATTTATAGTTTGGTTCTCCCAAAAACATTTCTGCAAATTAATTTTCTCTATATGCATTTCTTATCTTATTTATACATTTTTTTATTCAAACAATCATTATTTTATTTTTTGTTTTGCATGTTTCAGAAACACCTAGAGTGTATCATCCTCTAAAATAAAGTAAAGATCATGGTTAGTTATTGATACCTTCATTTTTGGCTTCATCATTAGTTATCCACTCACTTATGAGTTTTGTATTTTGTTTTCTCCATTCGAATATTTTTAATATATATTGTTTAATACACTCATTTTGGTTCAATATTTGTGCTCTTGTAAATTTTACTTAAACCTCGTTACCTTATTTAATTGTTTGCTTAGAAATTTGTATTGTTTGGATTGTCAATAACACAATATAATGTCTTTGTTCTTTGTTTCTCGATTTTTAGCATTATTATATATGAAGAAGAATACTATCAATAATTCAAAATGATTTACATTATTATTATTACACATTATTTTTATAATCTTAATACATAATATTAAACTTCCAAAAAATTAACATGGTTAAATAATATTTTTGCATAAATCATTTAATATTTTGGCTATAAAAAAAGTTAACTATCTACAATTCAAAATGATTTACATTATTATTATAATCTGAATACATAACGTGTGTAAATGGTTCAAATTTTAAACTTCCAAAAAGTTAACGTGGCTAAATTAACAATTGTCTAAAAAAGTTAACCTATAACGTGGTTAAATAATATTTTGCATAAATCATTTAATATTCTGGTTATTGCTAACATGTTAACTATCAATAATTCAAAATGATTTACATTATTATTATTACACATTATTATTACAATCTGAATATATAACGTGTTCAAAATATTAAATGCTTATTATTATTATTATAATCTGGATACATAAAATGTTCAAAATATTAAATGCTTCAAATATTAAACTTCCCAAAAGTTAATGGGGTTAAATTAACAATTGTTACCTAAAAAAGTTAACGTGCATAAAATAATTGTATAGGAAAAATTAATGTTTTCAAAATATTAAATTCTAATAATGATAATGATAATTGCTAGCTTTTAATCTATTAACTTTTAATTTCCGCAATCTCCTTTTATTTTCATACTTATTCATCTCTCCCTCTCTTGGTTACTGTTAGAGAAAAACAATATTGTATTATCCTATGTTGTTCACAATTTGCTTTACTTTTAGAAATTTGCTTTACTAGAAAGAAGACTTCTAAGAAACAATATGTCAATATTAATTAAATTAAATTGAGAGATGTTAATCCATTTTCCTCCTTAGCCAACAGTAAGAGAATAATTCGATTTCAACTTTAATGCCTAATTTTAAGGTGACCCACAAAATTAAAAATCTAACCAACCAAAATCATGTTACCAATGAGGATATTATTAGCATTAATAACAATGACTATAATTATCATAATAATTCTATTATCAATTCTTGTGGAAGTAGGATTATACCATTAATGACACAATTATTGAAGGAAATGATCGCTCTTCTTTCATCAAGGCTATTTCAAGCAACAAATTTCATGAAGACTATTTTAATTTTGAAATTACTAAAGAAGATATTATTAATTTTCTTAGTAATGCGAATGTACGGGTAACATGTGTGTTTTTAGCCATGCGAATGCACGGGTCACATGTATTTAATTACTATCATTATATTATTTAATTAAAAGATGACGATGGTAGATATATTCATGGAAAATATATGTATTTTAATTAGGAATATATAAGACTAACAAATTAATTATTAGACTCTTTTTATTATTTTGATTAAATTTATCAGAAAAAATATCTGTCATATCCTAACTTAGTGTGTTTTTAATTTATGAGTTATTTTCATACAATGATTATTAGCTAAAACATAATCAAATAAATAACATTTAATTATACAATATTTGAATGCTAAAAATATATTCAAATATTTATACACAATGAATATTAATCTAAAATAAAACATAAGCATTTAAGAGATATGCTAAAAAATCCTTATGACTTTATATGATACTTATAAACGTAATCACAAAAAATATGATGCAAAAATAAGTCATTATATTTATAATTTTATATAGAGAATATAGAAGTGAGATATTATCCAATACAATTTGAATTTTATTTATTGAGTTATTTTAGAATCAAATATTTTCTATGATCACACTTTCAACAAATAAATGCTTATACAAACGCATTTATAATTTTTAATATTCTACATATACACTCAAAAATTAATGTTAATATTGCAACTATATGAATGGAAAAAAATATAATGGTTCAATATATGATTTATTGATATTATAAAATATATGTATATTATATTTGCATTATGCATAAACAAAGAAGCAACCCGTGCAAGTGCACAAGTACACTGCTAATTCTTGAAGAAAAAAAATGCTTTATGTTATCAAAAGAACATCTTGTTCTATAAAAAAAGCTACAACAAACTTATAAACTAATTGAAAATCTATTTTCTTGTTAATCAAGTTAATCTTTTATTTTGGTCTATATTCTTTCTTCAATCGTTCTAGAATTTTCTCCCATTTTTTGATCCTATAGATCACCTTAAAAACCATCAACAATGTGGCAAGCCAAAACGACGACGTAGCATACCTTTCCCAATTCCCAATTCCCAATTCTCTATAACTAGTGACGTATCTATAACACTTCTCCCTTTCACCTTCTCTTTCTGAGAAGAACCCAATCAGAGAAAATCGAACAATCACAAAACATTTTCTCTCTTTTTCTCAGCTCCCAATCAGATTCCATTCTTCCTTTTCCTCGCGAAGGTTCAATACGGTAACTTCACTCTTCTGAACTCGAATATGTGATTTCATTTTGCGTGAGCTAGGGTTAGGGTTTATATTCTCATTTCCATTGATACTTTCGTTTTTACTCTATGATCGTTTCGATTTCCATGATACTTTTGTTAATTATTGGTTTTTGATTGCGATTACTGTTATTGTGTTGTTGGTGACGGGGGTTTGTTGCGTGTTCAGTAGTTTACTGCACTATATGCTTCCTAGAAAGAGATCCTGTGAAGGAGTCGTTGTAGAAAAAGAAACTAATAACAACAGCAACTTCATCAATAGTTGCAAGAAGAATCCGATTGCTTCGTTGGATCATACTGATACCGCCGATTCGACGTTGAGCAACAGAAACCAGAGTTTCAGTGGTGGTAGCAGCAACAACAGGGAGAGTCGTGGTAGCGGGAGCGCAGTTGAAGGAGATTCCATTATGGCTTTGGGTGCTTCTAACATGGATATTGATGAGGATCTGCACAGCCGCCAGCTTGCTGTGTATGGTCGCGAGACCATGAGGCGGCTCTTCGGGTCTAGCGTGCTTGTTTCGGGGATGCAGGGTCTTGGTGTTGAAATTGGTATAATATTTGGACATGCACTTTTAATTGATTTTAAGTTCAATGATGTCTGTTGAATGAACATTATTAGATCAAGGTCTGTTTGTTTCAGCCATTTGTTTTTATACAATTAAGTGATTACTTTGATAACAAAAATCACTTCTAACACTTGCACATTTGTTTGGTATGAGTTTTACAGAAAAGCATAAGCTGTGGGAAACTATATTTTTCAGCTTTTCAAGACAATCAATTTTGTATATTGACCCTTTTTTTAATCTAAACAAATGGTCCATAGATAAGATGTGGTTGCCTCAAATCTATATGCTTTTGGTGCACCCTATGGTCTATAATTGTGCGTATGTGATTGAATGTTAAAAATTTAGGACACCCATCAAGTGTTAAATTCTGGCATGATTTTCTCCCTCTTTTTTATGGAGCTTTGAGCTCTCATATGCTATAAAGAAAAAATGTTAGATGATATCTGCTAGTTGATTCATTGATTTGGTCCTCGGTTTGCTGTCATCTTGAAAATGGATGCAGAGAAAATGTGTCTGTCTCTTTTATAATTACTTGTTTTTCATGATGATCAGTTTCACTGAAAATGATTACCAGATGCTTCAACTCAGTGTTATAGATTTTATATTGATTACCCAGGTGATCAATTTGTTATCTGTACCTACATACAATCTGCGTTAATGATTAATTATTTTTTGTCTTCATTGGGCAACCTTGATGCTTGAAAGCTCTCAGTTATACAGTATTCAATATAGACAAATTGAGTTTATAAAGCATAACACATTTTGATTTTTATTAGTTGTGAGTTGTGACTATATTTTTTTCATTGGTTTTGATATTTAGGTTCAAGCTTTAAAGAGTGCCAGCTCTTGAATCTGTAATCATGTTTTTGATTTCTAATAAAACAAACTATGTGCAGCGAAGAATCTGATTCTTGCTGGTGTCAAATCTGTGACCTTGCATGATGAGGGGACTGTTCAGCTATGGGATCTGTCCAGTAATTTTGTGTTTTCAGAGAATGATGTTGGTCAAAATAGGGCAGCAGCTTCTGTTAGTAAGTTGCAGGAGCTCAACAATGCAGTGGTTGTACTAAGCTTGACAACTGAACTGACAAAAGAGCAACTTTCTAATTTCCAGGTACTTCCCCTTTTACTTTTCACTACCTTTTCTTCTATAAAAGGAGTTTCTTGTTATTTATTTTAAATGTTTTGTATTTACGTTTGCTACGCTTACTTACTATTATGTACTATGTAGGCTGTTGTTTTCACTGATATCACTCTTGCGAAAGCCATTGAGTTCAATGATTACTGCCACAGTCATCAGCTTCCCATTGCTTTTCTTAAAACTGAAGTTAGAGGCCTTTTTGGTTCTGTGTTCTGTGATTTTGGGCCTGAGTTCACTGTTGTTGATGTTGATGGAGAGGAACCCCATACTGGCATTATTGCATCCATCAGCAATGACAACCCTGCTCTAGTATCCTGTGTTGATGATGAGAGGCTTGAGTTTCAGGATGGAGATCTTGTTGTATTCTCTGAAGTATGTGGTATGAAAGAATTGAATGATGGAAAACCAAGGAAGATTAAAAACGCTAGAGGATATTCATTTACTCTTGAAGAAGACACAACAAATTATGGTATTTATGAGAAGGGTGGTATTGTCACACAGGCCAAACAGCCAAAGGTGCTGAACTTCAAGCCTCTCAGGGAAGCACTCAGTGATCCAGGTGATTTTCTTCTGAGTGATTTTTCCAAGTTTGATCGTCCACCTCTCCTTCATGTAGCATTCCAAGCTTTAGATAAATTCATTTCTGAGTTGGGTCGTTTCCCTGTTGCTGGTTCGGAGGATGATGCACAGAAGCTTATTTCTGTTGCCAGTAATATTAATGACAGCTTAGGTGATGGGAAATTAGAAGATATAAACCCAAAACTTCTGCGACAATTTGCATTTGGTGCTAGGGCAGTATTGAACCCTATGGCTGCCATGTTTGGTGGTATTGTTGGACAAGAGGTTGTCAAAGCATGCTCAGGGAAGTTTCATCCTCTTTTTCAGGTGAGTAGATTTTTAATGTTTCTCAGATTCTCTGATAATTTGAAACATTTTGTATTGTGAAGTCCTTTTTAATAGTGAGCCAATTGTGTTTTCAGTTTGCTTCTTCATTTGATGTGTTTATTTCTTTCATGTTTTCTTTACCAATTGAACATATCAAGCTTTACCCATTCTTGTCTCTAAACAAGATATCAAACCTCTCCATCAGTTTTGTATGAATTCTATTGAACTTGTTTCTTCTTTAGATCTTAATATTATTAATGAAACTTATCTCAATTATGAATTTGTGGTGTATTTTGTATGTTTATGTAACTTGTCTATCATTCAAGTATTGGAAAGTACCTTTTTCTTTCTAAGACTACTAAACACAATAAGCCACATAAACTTTAAGGCATGTATAAATGACATGTAAATGTCTATTTTTATTAGCACACCTTAGCATTCTCTGAAAAAAGTGTGCTTTTGTGCATGCTCTTGCATTCTGTTAGAAACAAGAGAATCTAGGCTTGTTTTCTCTGCATTTCTTTCTGTAGAACGGTGACTCTGGAATTTCTAGGAATACAAGAACATAAATGAAAATTACTAGATAAAGGAAATAACTGAAGCAGAGAAAACAGAACTCATCCAGAAGCATTTTTCCCACTTATAATTGTTGCCTATCTCTCTGTCCAGCCCTCCAAACGAATAGCCCATTACTCTCGTGAGTCTAGTATGATGGGGCTTACTTCGTTTATAGGAATGATGAGGTAATGTGGTGGCAAATACATATTCACTGTTTTAAAATGATTTTCACCTTGTTTTGTTGTCTTCCTGTTAAATGAGCATTATTTTCAAGCTATAATGGCTTTGGCTGTTATTTAATGTGGATTTAACTTCTATATTGCAGTTTTTCTACTTTGACTCTGTGGAATCACTTCCTACAGAACCACTTGACCCCAATGATTTGAGACCAGTGAATAGTCGGTATGATGCTCAGATTTCAGTTTTTGGACGGAAGTTGCAGAAGAAACTAGAGGATTCTCAAGTGTTTGTTGTTGGATCTGGTGCTTTGGGATGTGAATTTCTGAAAAACCTTGCGCTCATGGGAGTTTCTTGTGGAAATCAAGGGAAGCTGACAATTACTGATGATGATGTTATAGAGAAGAGTAACCTAAGCAGGCAGTTCCTCTTCCGTGATTGGAATATTGGACAGGCCAAGTCTACAGTTGCTGCTTCAGCTGCTGCATCTATAAATCCTGGTTTTAATATTGAAGCTCTGCAAAATCGGGTTGGCAGTGAAACTGAAAATGTGTTCAATGATACGTTCTGGGAAAACTTAAGCGTTGTGATAAATGCACTAGACAATGTAAATGCGAGGCTATATGTTGATCAGAGATGCTTGTATTTTCAAAAGCCTCTTCTTGAGTCTGGAACTCTTGGAGCCAAATGCAATACACAGATGGTTATTCCCCACCTGACAGAAAACTATGGCGCGTCAAGAGATCCACCCGAGAAACAGGCACCGATGTGTACAGTACACTCATTTCCACACAACATTGATCACTGCTTGACATGGGCTCGATCAGAGTTTGAAGGTTTGCTTGAGAAAACTCCTGCTGAAGTGAACGCATATTTGTCTAACCCAAGTGAATATACCAATGCAATGAGAAATGCCGGTGATGCTCAAGCAAGGGATAACTTGGAGCGTGTTCTTGAGTGTCTGGACAAGGAAAAGTGTGAAACTTTTGAAGATTGTATTACTTGGGCTCGGTTAAAGTATGATAATTTGATAATATATGTCTATCTGTTTCTTATAA
The DNA here is from genome assembly GCF_001865875.1 of Lupinus angustifolius. Lineage (NCBI taxonomy): Eukaryota > Viridiplantae > Streptophyta > Magnoliopsida > Fabales > Fabaceae > Lupinus > Lupinus angustifolius. The sequence continues at coordinate 17,029 of NW_017718676.1, forward strand.
TAATGTTCTGACTTCTGAGGGAGCATACTAGTTTTTGGTCCTTTACTAAAATACATTTATTTTTTTCAAAATTTTCACAGGTTTGAAGATTATTTTGCTAACCGTGTGAAGCAGTTAATCTATACTTTTCCTGAAGATGCTTCAACTAGTACTGGAGCTCCTTTCTGGTCTGCACCGAAAAGATTCCCTCGCCCACTACAGTTCTCATCCTCTGATCAGGGTTATCTAATTTTTGCAATGGCAGCTTCTATTTTGCGAGCAGAGACATTTGGTATCCCAATCCCTGACTGGGTAAAGAATCCTCAGAAGCTGACTGATGCAGTTGATCGGGTGATAGTACCTGACTTTCAGCCTAAGCAGGATGCGAAAATAGTGACAGATGAGAAAGCTACCAGTCTCTCTACTGCTTCTATAGATGATGCAGCTGTTATCGATGATCTAATCATCAAGTTAGAAAGGTGTCGATTGAATCTACTGCCAGACTTCAGGATGAAACCAATTCAGTTTGAGAAGGTATGTTTTTGCTTCATTATACTTTCCATTGGTTCGTTTTTACCATGATTCTCCTTCTAGCCTCATCACTTGATAAAATCATTTCTACTGTCTTGGCAACGATGCTTTATATTTTGTAGTTACAATAGGGAATTTTGAATGTGGGTTTGCATATGTATTTGCTTGGAGTGGATTCAGAGTATATGAACTTTTAGATCTGTGTTTTATACCGTATTATGTGTAATTAGTTTTTACTGTAAATCTGCAGGATGATGATACAAACTACCATATGGATGTGATCGCTGGGCTTGCCAATATGAGGGCTCGGAATTACAGCATTCCTGAGGTTGACAAGCTTAAAGCCAAGTTCATTGCTGGACGGATCATTCCTGCTATTGCAACCTCGACTGCTATGGCAACTGGTCTTGTCTGTTTGGAGCTCTACAAAGCGTTGGATGGAGGTCACAGGGTCGAAGACTACAGGAACACGTTTGCTAACTTGGCACTGCCTCTCTTTTCAATGGCTGAGCCAGTTCTGCCGAAGGTTATCAAACATCAAGATTTGAATTGGACTGTTTGGGACAGGTGGATTGTGGGAGACAATCCTACCCTCAGGGAACTTCTTGATTGGTTGAAGGTAAAAGGTTTGAATGCATATAGTATTTCATGTGGAAGTTGCCTACTCTATAATAGCATGTTCCCTAGGCACAAAGAGCGTATGGACAAAAAAGTAGCTGATCTAGCAAGGGAAGTAGCCAAGATGGAGATTCCTTCCTACCGTCGTCACTTGGACATTGTCGTGGCCTGTGAGGATGATGATGATAATGATATTGACATCCCTCAAGTATCCATTTATTTCCGTTAGGTCACTTTCATCAGTTGAGTTCTTGGTAAATGGTCGGTGTGTTTGAGTCTGATGTTCCATATTCCATAAGTGTAATAGGCACATGAAGACATTGTCTACCATATCAAAGGTTCATGTATTACTTGAGAAGAAACTTTTGTTCCCTGTATGTTAATTTTTCATGTTTTTTGGGATCTTCCTCCAACCCTAACATTATTTTGAGATGAACTCATGTTGAATGATCATGTCATCCAGCCATTTTCTACTTTTTTGGTTGCATTTTTTCCAGCTAGAGTTAGTTTGAGTCGGTAGTTTCTCATGTGATTTGGTTTTATTTTCATTTTACTTTCTGGTTTTGTCATTTGCCCTTTCAAGTCTTTTCTGGGATTAGAAATCATGGCAAATATATAAGGGATTCTGAGTTAACTTATGTGGGGTTTGAGCATAGTTTGCTATGATGCTTATGAGAAGGAGCTACAGTTTTGTTAGAAGGAAATAGCTTAAGTAAGCTCACATGACTTGTCTTGCCTATAAAAAAATGGTTGAAAAACTCGTAGGTGCTATCTGTCTTGCCTTTTGTAATGACCCTTTGGCAGAAAAGAACTTAATTTGGCATTTCAAGTGTGGGAAACTTTAAAATTGGATACGGAAAAATGATCAGTTGTCGTCAGTTCTGTTTTATTACTCCAAGAATAAGCAGATCCTTCTCATCAAGAAATTATTTTCTGATAAATCCCTTCAAAATATCCTCTTTTGAAAAATCATTGGTTGAGGCTTGGTTGATTAATAATGATGGGCCGAGTATTTATTCTCACATTGTTTTCTCTGGTACCAGGGGATTAGGGGAAGGAGGTTCAAGGAGGCCGTTGCCTTAAAAAGAGACTGTAAAAGAAGAGAAGGAAGAAAAAATGCGTCCTCAATTTATATCGTACCACCTCACCATCTAATTTACTAGATTAAAATGTTGAGTAATTATACTATTAGAATAAATATTTATATATAATTGGTATATCATCTACCATTTATTTAACTTTTTCAATGACGATTAAATATGATTGATGAATGATACAATAACAATATACCAAACTAAGAGGACAGACGAGGGGAAGCCTGCCTAGCAAAGCCAAGTGTGGAAAGACTACCTAAAGCTAAGACTCCTTTTCAGGTGTTGCCGGTTTGGATGGATGCCTTTCTTTCTTTCCAGGATTACGGATCTCATACACCTTCAATGTATACTTCTTTTTCTCTAAAATGTTTGGGTATCCATCAAAACAAAATAAAAATTATTGAAATATGAAGGCATGATAATCAGTATCATGTCATAAGATTAGGCACTTTAGAGCCTCCACAATGGTTGCAACACTTTTTTCATTCGTAAACTAGTAGATTACTCGTGCATTCGCACGGGTGATAATATAATTTGCATGAATTTATTTAAACAATATAAAGTAATTTGTAAATTAAATTTTTTTTGATAACCACCTTATGAAATATGATGTTTATGTATTTGAATAATGAATTAGAGTTGTGGTCGAATATCATGGCGTAGAACCTCTTGTATTAAATAACTTTTCAAATAACATGGGGTAGAACCTCTTGTATTAAGTAACATGGTGTAGAACTTCACCAATAACTTTTTGATTTACCAATTTCATAATCTAACATACTCTAAATTAGTTAGTAATACATATTCCTTTATTTTATTTATTATTCTTGCATTCTTTATATCTTATTTTCATCATTGTATTCATAGCCAATAAAAAAATTAATTTATTTTATGATATAAAAAGCATCGAAGTCCTACATCTCCTAACACAATGAGAGCTACAACCCAACTTTATCGATAATACTTCATTCATTAATCACTTGAATCTCACATGAATGTTAAACTAAACATCAATATAGCCAATAAAGTAATACATATTCCTTTATTTTATTTATTATTCTTGCATTCTTTATATCTTATTTTCATCATTGTATTCATAGCCAATAAAAAAATTAATTTATTTTATGATATAAAAAGCATCGAAGTCCTACATCTCCTAACACAATGAGAGCTACAACCCAACTTTATCGATAATACTTCATTCATTAATCACTTGAATCTCACATGAATGTTAAACTAAACATCAATATAAATGAATAAGAAAGCAAAATAACATCAACCTATTAATTTACTATATTTCCATATATTGTTTGATTTATTATTAATTGATCATTTACAACTAACAGACGACACAAATCTTGTTTTCAGAATATGTATATGTGATTAGGTAGAGAAGTACATAGATAGGAGAAGAGAAAAGCATAAAAAATTAAAATGCTAGTATTTACATTTAAAAACACTTTGCTTATTAGAACAATTACATGATCCAAGTATCTCAATTGACTTATACAAAAAAACTTTATACTTGGCTAAGTTTTTGTTTGAAAAGTCGCGTGTCTTTAATGAACAATTTCAATTTCGAATTATGATTTTCTCAATCACATAAAGGTCATGGAAAGTTAACCTGCAATGATTGTTAAAAAATCAATTGTCACTAAAACAATTTATTTAACCAAATACATTTATTTAGTTAAAATTTAAGTAAATATAATTAAAGTGATTAAAGTAGTTGGGGAAAGACATTCTTAGAATCCATCATGTTTATTTTTCGAATGCTATGAAGAATGATGGTTGTTGATCTACAACGAATATTAAACAAATTAATGAATAATGTAGGAAGACAAGGTTGACTATGAAAGGAGGCAAACAATTTACACCATTTAGACAATTCAAATGAAATAGTCATCTCTTTCTAGATTGATGCGTATTGTGTATAAATATTTGAATGTATTTTAACATTTACATACAATATAAGTAAATGTTATTTTATTTGATTATGTTTTGCCTAATAATCATTGTTTAAAAAATTACTCAATACATTGAAGTTCCATTTCTATTATTTGGAAGATATATTTTTTGTACAATATTTAGAGTTGTGATATTTATATTACTTTTATAACGACATTTAACTGTGACATTGTACTATATATCTTATAAAAAATAGTTGTACATATTTTCAAGATAGAGATAGAAACAGATTTTGTTATAATGCATACAACTTTGTATATCTTATTATTTTTTTTAGTAGAATAAATGTAGAAGAATCAATTTTATTATCACAATTAAATAAAATTAAAGATATCACCTTTTTAAGCCAAAATTGGTGTTTTTTCTGTATAAGGGTCAATGATATATTTGATATATTGTGATCTTTTTAGAGGTTTTATTACCCAAAAAATGATGTTCAAAAAATTGAAGTTTCAGTTCTTAGAAGAATATTCTTTATCACAATTCCACTATTCAATAACTTCAATAAAAATAATAATGTTACTATCTTTATTTTAGATTGAGGCTTATTATGTTTTATACTATAAATTTGATATTTTTAATATTATGAATTCATACAATCATTAATATGAGTATTTAAAATTAATTTTAATGCCAATAACACTAGTAAATCAATCTTTACATATGAAAAAGTTATTATTGTTGTTTACATTATTTTTTTTAATATAAACTGTAACTTTTATAATAAAGATATTTGACTTAATATTTTCATTGTTTGAATTTAGTTTCTATTTCTATTATTTAGAATAGATATTTGTTATGAGTTATACATATTTTTATTAGTTATTTTTGAATTTAACAATAAATGGTTATAAATATATTTATAATGAGCATTGCCTAAAATTAAGTAACCAGTAATAACCTTAATTAAAATTGTATTAAAATTTGAATTAGTCATTTTGCTAAGAATAGTATAATTCTTGTTTTCTAGAGAAATATAGTTAATTTTGGTTTTGTCCTTACTTATTTATATTATGTATCTTAGTATGATATGGTAATTAGCTGCATCATTAATTAGTACACATGTGCCATGTTAGTTACATCTTTTAGGATTAAATCTTAAAATTTGAATATATAAGGATAAACATAAACAACTAATAATGGTATATCAAAATCCAATATGTTTAGGTTTTACTACTACTCTCCGCGAAGAATAACTATATTTAAGGTGTTCCACATCTTAGTAAATACATCTTAAATACACGATTTATTTGTTAGATACTTAGGGTGAAAAACTTGCATCCATCACCATCATGGATCAAATTCCTAACAAACTTATTGGGAAGAAAAATATCATACTTATTATTATTATTATTATTATTATTATTATTATTATTATTATTATTATTATTATTATTATTATTTGACTCTAAAATAAATGCGAACAAATAAATTTCAAAACTAAAATTAAGGAATCAAATCTAAACTCTAAACAAAATATATTCATAATGAGCATGCTCTAAAATTAAGGAATAAAATTTGTTATGAGTTATACATATTTCTCATTACTTATTTTAAAATTAAATAAATGAATATAAATGTAAATTTATAATGAGCATTGCATAGAATCAAGGAAATAGAAATAAGCTTGATTAAATTTGTATTAATATTTGAATTAACAATTTTCCTAAAGTTACTATTCTATTTTTAGGTGTAAAATATCAAATCATTTCTTAGCTAATATTCTATTTTTAGGTGTAAAATATCAAATCATTTCTTAGCTAAAAATATAGATGACCACTTTCAGAACTAATAGAGGAGAATTTAAAATCACCCGTATATATTAAAATTTATAAATTCTATTGGTTACAATTTTAATATTACAGTTCTGCTTCTAAAATTATAATGTTATGAAATTATACAATTACAATGCTGCACTTTAATGTTATAAACTTATAATATAACGCATTAACCATGAGTTAACTCAATGTATCATAAGGTTAACCAACAAAGTCCAATAGCTCAAAAAAACTGAATCATGAGAAATAAAGCAAAAAAGAAAAAATCTAGCTAGGAGAACCCTATGGTTAAAGGGTCATAATAAACTTTTCCACTCACTACATATGAGAGTCACAGAACAAACACACTTGAGGTCTACAATGAATTTTCTAGGCAAAATTAAAAGTCTTAAATCATTCTATAATCTATACACATCACAAAATGACATTAGACACAATAAAAAGACATTATCACAGAATATATACTTTAAAATTATGAGTTGATTTTGTAAGATATAAATAATTTTTCAAAATGATAAGATAATTATATCAAAATTCCTAACCTCAGTGGTGTGATGGCTTATCTTGAACTCATACAAAAAATGTTATTTTGAAATAAAAAAATGCTTCATCCAATAGAACGTATGATAGTGCATTTTTTCCTCTAGCTTCTTTCTTTTATTACCTATTACCTATTTATATTGTTATCAAAACCATCAATATCTCAACCATAACAAAAAATTAAACATAATGTCATAAAAACAATAGCAGAAGGATCAACTTATGAATAACATAAAACTTACTCAATGAAACTATGACTTTTGAAAGCTTCTCTATATATGTCTTCACTTTTGTGCTTCATTTCCATATCTTATTATAAATGAAAAATAGAGATTAACAATCAAATACTGGAAATTTATATTGGATAATGCTTTCTTTTACCTTTGATATTCTATAATTCTTATACATTATGTGTAAATTATTTGCTAACCATATCAAAGTATATTACTGATATGTTGGGAGCATATTACTATTTCAATTTCCATTTGTTATTAATCTATAATTTAAACATCATTAACTTATGTAGATAGGTGTATGAGTGTTTAAATACCAAAGGCTACTCTGTCAATACATGGCCAGTTGCTGCTTAATCGGTTCAACATTGAAACATAGGAATCTGCTGCTACAGTGTTTTCGGGAAAAGTAACCCTTCAAAACAAACCAAAAACAATGTTGCAAGAGAGATAAGGGATAGATTCTCAGAAATTTTGCAAATGTAACTGTAAATGGTATACATGTTGAAAAATATGTTTGCTTCCTGTGGGAGATTATTATGTTCAGCTAAAAATTTAAAACCTAGTTCAAAAAGTTAAGAGTTTGAAATTACAGGAGATATACTGATCATCATATGGAAGATTTGACACTGAAAATCCATAAAGATCTGAAAATCCATCAAATGTGAATGGAAAATGAAATGAAAAATTGGGCATGATGCTTCAAAAATTGGGTGTGATTGCTTGAAGCTTCAAATGACTTGAAATGCTTAACGCTTCAGAATAAGATTTTGTAGGAAAGAAAAGCTAAAACCTAAAATGCAAATTTTCATCTTCTCACAGCAACGTTTCTGCAAAAAAACATTAAATAAAAAAAATCTTAAACAAACAGGTGACACAAACTGAACATGCAAACACTCATATGCTACAAAAATGGTGAGAAATGAGTAAACTTTGTTACCTTATTAATACCTCTTACCTTGCTATAAGATCTCATGATAAAGAAGATTGAGTGAGTGAGTGAGATAATGTAGATATAGGAAGTTGTAAGAAGAAATCATACCTGTGAAGGAAGAACATACAGATTTGTTGAGGAAACAAATCATATTAAGAAAAAAAATGCAGAAGAAAATTTTGGTGAGTTTGAATCAATGAAGAAAGCCAGAGGGAGATAGATTGAAAAATTGGAGAAAGAAAAAAAGAGAGGGCTTTGGTGAGTTTGAGTCAATGGAAAAAAGGAGAGAAAGATGGAAATGGAGAAAGAGATAGAGAAAGTCTGATGGGAATGGTCAGAAAAGAAGGAGATGATGGTAACAAAAAGATGAGAGAGAGAATTGATTGTCTATTAATTTATTATTGTAATATTACGTGTTTTTTCTTTTTTGAAAAGCAAAACAAAGCTATTGTAAGATTACAAATTTACCCATCAAAATGATAAATGTGAATTAAAGGTGAAACTTATTTTAGATATTACATTATTCCCTTCAATTAATATATAAATATATATGAGTCTTATTGATTATTTTTTATTTTACACGATGGAATAACTTAAGTAACTCAAACCAAAATCACTTTTAATTGTGCAATTCTATTTCTGTTCTTAAATGGATCAAAAAAATCTACTCCACATTTATATTCATTTCTTGTAACAATTTTTTTATTTTTAATGCGGGCTCATAACTTTAAGAATGTTCTTATTAGTTTACCATTACGAAATAAGAACTGCTCATCTCCAATGATGAACTTTGAATTAAAACGTGCTTATTTGCTAATAACAATTTTTTTGTTAGCATTGTGAGTGCTATTACAAGGATTAATTCATAAAAACATCCAATGAAAAATTCCATGATTATGGAAGGCGTTTTTGTATTACATGTAGAGAGTTGCTTTTAGGGTGGGTTAGTTTCATACATCATCCTTTTTCTTTGCAAACTGCATCTTTCAGGAAACATATTTCATGAGGTGTTTCTTTCAGAAACATATTTCAAGAAGTGATTCTTTCAGAAACATGCTTCCACAAGTTATTTGTAGAATACTTCAAGATGTTTCCTGAAGAATGATGACCTTTGAAAACATGGTGTGGTTTGAAAAGAAAAAAAAAGTACATGAAGTTCAAAGATATTTAGTAAATTTTGGTGATAGATTACCACTGTCAAGTGCTTAATTGAATTGGGATTAAGAAAAATTTGAGTGAAGACATATCCAATACGTCATATTTTGAGACAAATGTATTTATGTTTTTTAGTTTATTATTTAGGATTAAATTTTAGTTAATCAAATTTTAGTATGTTTTCGAGATTTAACTAGTTGTCTTTAGATATGTCTTCGTACATGCAAGTCTTTCTCTTCTTTGTATATATGAAAGAGAAGAAGGGCACTCACAATGGTACAAACCTTGTGGGTTTCTTAGCTCGCGTTTCAACCCGAGTTAGAAAGGCACCACGCCAATAATAGCATTGAAAAATTATAATAAAAAAGAGAAAACTGTGTGAGAAAGAAGGTATGTGGTGTTGGTAGTCGGACTCATTTATGTAACTTTTAGGATTTTAGATGGATGGAGCAAAAAGTAAAGTGAGTTGCTTAACTTATAAATAAGTGTGAACATATTTAAAAAATGTTGGAAGATATGCTTATATAATTTTGGGTCCAGATACTCTTTATGTCTAAGAGAAATGATCATGAAGAGTGGCAAGTGTATGAATTTTGATGGCTGCTAATGGATGGATGAAAATTATCCACCAATTCATATAAATTTATTTAAACTATATTTTAAGTTATTCAATATTTTCATATCCATTTAATGATTTTAGTCCATCTAATTTACTTATGACTCCATTTTTCATGGATTTGGATGGATGAATATTCAATCCATTTGATTGTTTTTATTGGAATTAAAAATACAATTAAAGAAAATCATTATTATAAAAAACTATTATCTCAATAGAACATTTAAAAATAAAAAACACTTTTAAAAATCATTTTTTCAAAAAGTGTTTTTTTTATAAAATGTTGATTTCTTTATAAAAAAATGTGATTTTCTGAAGTTTAAAAAAAACAATATTCTACATGTACGTTTTAAAATTTTACTTGTAAATTTTTTAACAAATAGTATAATATTTATGCATTATTATTATAAAAATTTAAACATAATTACAATATCATCCATAATTCATTTTGATTACTTTTTTGAATAGTCAATAATAATTAAATATAAATGGTGAATGATGTAATAACAATGTATCAAACTCATACATTGTCAGTGCCAATGTTTTTCTCATACTAAATATATATTATGTAGTTAAAAATAAAATTTTAATATTAACCATATACACATGTCTTATAATTGATATAAATTTAATAAAATATTAAAAGTGAGATAAATTTGCTTGAATATTAAATGAAATTGAAAATAAAATAACACCATTTTTGAATTTTTATTTTTTTGGATGAAATGAATATTCATCCAAATGGATATCCATTAGATATAATAAATGAATTTAAATTCATTCATTATTAAAGTTATCCATTAGAATCCATCCACTTAAATCTATTAGCTCTAATGAGTGAACCATTACATCCCATCCATAGTCCCAAAATCATCGAACAATCACATAGTATGAACAACAATGACATCTGAAATATTTGTTTTCGTTGCATTATGCACATGTTGCACACCATAGTGTCAGGTCAGTGACCAAAAATTATATAATGTTGAGATGTCTTATGCCCCTTCATAGAAGATTTCAATAGAACACCCTATCACAATTTTCCAATCTTGCACCAGAGGCAAATCAAGCAAAGGCAACCAAGTTTGGACTAGAGCCTCATGAAGGCTATATGAACTGCATTACTTGTGACTTCTCCTATTTAGTTTTTATCAGCACCTTCATCAAAATCTCTAGAAACTCCAACTCGGAAATCAATCTGTTTCTGGTGCTTTGAGCGACGCCGCTCATCGAAACTATCCCACCCTTCAAACTGCAAGAAAGCCACGTGTATGTCGCTGTCATGTAATTGTTGTTTCTCAACCATCATGTGCTCTATTGAACTGACGACACAATGATAAGCTTTCTGTTGAAATGAAATACTTTTTATTTGAAAAATGAATAAAAATAAGTGCACACCTGACGAAGGAGATCGATTGTTATTTCTGTATTGTGCAGATCCAGTGTGGAGAGCTGGAGGCAAGTTTTGAATAGTTTAGATGGAAGAGATTTCATCCCATTGTTACTAAGATGCAAAGCCTGCGTAGTGGTCAGAAAGTTGGAGTAAATGCATGAAAAGTTAGTAATAGACGTACCAAAATCATTCCATATATTCAATTTTCCAGGTATTTACCCATTTCTCCTCATTATTGCAAAATCATTTTCCCAGGTAGTTGCAAAATTAATTCAAATCAAACACAGTTCTTTTTTATTCATCTTACATTCAATTTTATTATTTGCATATGAAAGAAAAATGTTTTTTAAATAAAATACTATATGAGAGAGGATAACTGAGCGGAGGTTGAGACAAGAGACACAAATTACTGAAAATCAATTTGAATTTATGCCAGGGAGGTCAACCATGCTACGGTGATTGATAAAGAGATACTAGAGGAACCAAATAGAATTACACTTGATTTACATTGCTTTAGAAAAAGTGTATGATAAGGTGCCTCAAAAGGTATTATCGAAAACTTCAGAGAAAAAAGGAGTTCGGATTGCATACATTCAAGCAATCTAAGATGTGTACGATGAGGCCAAGAGTAGAGCGAGAACACAAGATGAGGTCTCATAAAATTTCCCTATTGCTATATGATTAAACCAAGCATCAACATTGAGCCTCTACATATTTACATTGGTCTTGGATGTGCTTATGGAGCATATTCAAGAATTGGTGTCACAATACTTGCTTTTGTGGATGAGATTGTTCTAGCTAGAAACTCGAGAGAGGGGAATTAAATTTGAACTAGAAATGTGGAGACAAACTTTAGATGCACATAATTTAGTATAAGTCGAAGCATTATATGAAGTAAAGCTAAGTATATAAAGTGTAAGTTTAGCAAGAGGCAAACAAACCCTATTCTAGAAGTGCAAATTGGAGATCTTATCATACCACAAGTCACAAGATTTAAAGTGTCTTGAATCAATAATACAAAATGATGAGGAAATTGAGGGAGATGTAAACCATAGGATTCAAGTGAGGTGGATGAAATGGTGGAGTGCTTCAGGTGTCAAATGTGATAAAAAGGTGATACTCACGCTCAAGGGAAAATTTACCGTACAAATATAAGACTCATAATGTAATATGAGATGGATGTTGAACAATAAAATGTCAACATGAAAATAAACTTAATGTAGTCGAGATGAGAATGTTGTATTGGATGAATGAACACGTTAGACAATATAGGAGTAGATGGTAAAATTGAATATTAGATGATTTGGACATGTGGAAGTGATCAGTAGAAGCCCAAGAAGAAAAGCAGATCAAATGAGATTAGTCCAATTTCTAGAGGCAGAAGGAGGTCAAGAAAACCATAGGCAAAAGATTTAGATATTAATATTGTGTCAATGTACATGATTTATGATAGAGCATTATGACAACGTCCAATCCTTATAGTCGACCCCACCTAGTAGTGGCACTAAGGTTTGGTTGTTGTAATCACTAACATCAAAGAACATCTGCAATGGTAACTTTGCATAATGGAGTGATTTTTGACTCAACATTTAAAGACCTATGTCTATGTGATTTCACTATATCTCGAGAGGGGGTCTGTAAAATGGTTTACAATTAAGAGTAAGATTTTGGTCTCCATAAATATGCATTTTCTGTGTCAGTCTCTGTTTTAATTTTGTCTATTTAGCCCCTAAAATTACCAAAAACGTGCTTTAGTCCCTTCCGAGAGACTAAAAGCACACTATTTTTTTGTAAAATGAGAGACCATAAATAAATAAAATTCAAATAGGGAATAAACCAACAAATTACCTATTTACAAGGACCAAAAACTTACTTAAGCCAAAAAGGATTCACACTTGACAGTCTATGGTTTTAAGCTTTGGAAAGGGTGAAATAGACCTCAGTCTTCAACTATTAATCAACACATATTTGTGACGTTTTGTAGAATATGAAATTGACAGTTAATGTGCAGTACTCATATGCAAGAATAAAATAGCAACAGCACATAATTACAGTTCCTAAACTTCGAAATTGTTTAGGATAACATGCTCAATTGTGGGTAGGAAAACAAATCGTCCTTCATTTTTCTTTTCTTATCAGGTAAAAATGGGGAAATAGGGTACCTTCAGATTGCTCAAACTGCCAAATGTCTCTGGAAGTTCAGAAAGAAAATTTGATGAGAAATCAACCTGCACCACAAGAAAACCAACATAAGCATATTAAGAGTAAATAGTACATGCCTCATATAAAAATATCATATGTTATGTGTACTAATTCGCTGATACTATATCCTCTATGTAGTTCCTTATGAAAAAGCAATGAAAAATGAGGAATAGGATAGCAGACCAATAAATGTACCTCAACAAGAGAATGGCAGTTCCTTATAAGTTCACTGATGGTACTCATCCTGAGAAAAAGATACATGAATCAAACAATAATTATTACCAAACATAACACTACTTGGTAATTTGTTAATACAAATAATTTTTATGATAGAAAAGCTGCACGAGTGAGGTGAATTTTGAATAAACCAGTTCGTTCACCGAAGTAAATTCATTAGCAGTGTCCAATAGATTTTGGATTGAAATTTGATGAAATGATGGATGAGTGCCGCTTTTTAGCCCTTGCACACAGGCACGTGCATATTCTTCCATAGGTAAAAGAAAGACAGGTTTGAGTACAGCCTAAAAAAATTCATTTATGCTAAAAATTGAAGTTTCAGATTTAACTATAAATTCTCAATATTTTCCATTATTTTGTATTTCTTTCGGGATTCAAGAAGGATAGAAACTTTTGGATTTTTGTGTGTGTGGTGGGGGGCTGTTTTAAGGAGAATATCTTCAAGCATTTTAAACATAAAACAAGAACTCAAATAAATAAGGTGGGCATACAGGACAATGATGAAAGAGATCTGACCAGACATACAACTGCAGCAGTTAATAAATAAATATCCATACCTAAAAGTAGTTTTAAATAATACCTATTATTGTTGGCTCGCAAAACTTCTAATTTTGTCAGATGCGCTATTTCTTTAGGAAGGCCTCCCAACTTATTATTGGAGACATGCAGCTCCTTTAAAGAAGTTAGAGAACCCAGTGAAGATGGCAGAGTAGTTAAACTGCAGAAATCATGATATATAAGCAAATTACATATAGGGGCCAAATCCCCATCCAACTAAATGAGATACGAAACATAAGATTAGGTAAAAAGATTGGAAGGCATTATTCTGAATATGCTAAGAATTTAATATGAGGAATAAAAGTAATACTGAAGCAAAACACCCGAAGTAAGAGGTATTAGTCTAAGACCCAATGGTAGCAATCTCAAGCATTTTACAGTAAACTCCAGAAGCAATATGCTAGAAGCATGAACACAAAATATACTTCCTCTTTAACCTGTTTATCATTGAAGCCGGTGACCAGCTACTGCAAATTATGATGGTTTGGACACGGACAAACAAAAATCCATAGTAAATGCAATCCTAGTGTAAATTTATCTGTTGTTTTATGCGAGTTAAAAAGAAACAAGTCGATGTTGAAATTGTAAACTGTGATATCTACTCACCAGTTCTGGTTCAATGATAACACTGTTAGGTGGGTCAGAGTTGTTAGTCCTCCCCAGCTAATTGATCTATCCAACAGGTCATTTGCATTAATAAAAAGTTTCTGCAACAATAAGATAGTAGCAAGCTGTGTTAAACAGATAAATATTTCTCAATTTGCTTCAAATACAAATATATATGTGCAGGTTAAACAAGAAAACCTATTAAGAAAGAAAGATCAGTTTACCTCTAGACCAGTAAGACGAGCAATTTCAATGGGGACATCTTTAATTGAATTGCTGTTGCAATCTAGAACTCTTGCAGAAGGCCCACAGGCCCACACTTCATCAGGTATGGCCTATTTAAATTAAAACTGGTAAGTAAAATGAGAGAACATTGACAAGCAAATAAATCTCTTAAATAGAAAAATCTAATTTTATCTCTAGGTTTATTTCGCCAATTTGGTTGTTCACTACATCTCTTTTCTTGAATCAGTAAGGCGCGGAGCAATTGCACATGACTAACTAACATATGTTACCCTATATGACTAACTAACCTACATTAAGTTTTGCGTTCCGGTGATAGTTTATATAATAAATTTAAACCCTATATTTACAGCCTAGGACATGAGCTGCTACAATTCCTTGACTCATAACCGTCATGTTTATGTTATCTCAATCACTGTTGATTAAGATTCTGCTAGGAGATAAAGAATTCATGGTGATGTTTACTGTATACAAGCCCACCACAGAGTTGTATTTGCAACTCTCCTTGCTCTAGAACAAGGCTATTAAACAGTTAATAAAAATACAGTTCGGGGATGTATGTGTATGAGCTGTAAAATGTAGTTTCCACATACTTTCTAGCTCTAAAGTGTAATTCAAAATGACTAACTAGAGAAATACATGGAGATCAGTAGATAATTGATGTGAGAGTTAGTGACACATTAGAGATAAACATAAAATCAGTGATTTATTCTGCGTTTCTGCCACTCTTCAAAGATGAGAGGCATGCTAGTCTTTTTTCCTTTATGACTTGTGGTATAACCTATGAAATCATGTTTATCTAATGGATCCGGGGGAGGATACTAATGGATGACTAAAATACCGCCTTTAAAGTGAATACAGTTCTTCTGGTCTTAAAAATGAAAAATTAGAAGGATAAAAATGAAAAGAAAAAAGAACTTTTACCAAAAATATCAGTGATCCATCTTTACAGCAACAAAGATATTCTAATATGATAAAATTCCTTGACTTTCAAATTTGTTCTCCAGATAAGTGTTATCAGAATTTATTAAACTTTTCAAGATTTCTAAGATTTTTTGTTGCTAGTCCCAAGATGAAATGGAACAAAAAATCTTTTTTCTTCCTGTAGTAAACTATTTCTAACAATGACATAGACCTTCCTGTTAAGCTAATGAAATTATAGTAGACTTCCTTACCAATAAAATACTACTGAATTAGCAAATGAGGGTAAGGCAAATTGGTGGACAAACAGCATGAATATAAAGGTAAAACAGGATTAACCCAAAGGTTCTGCGGGTTTCATTCCGGGCAGTGATCCTTCATTGATATCTCTTACAGCCTAGCTTTAATCATGCTATATTTTGAAATAAGCAAACCCTACATGTCAATGACATGTACACTACAGAATACATTCCAGATGCATTCATGGCACAGAAAAAGAGAAAAATATTTCATGTTTTTTTGTTTGCATATTAAGATAAATTCTTCAAAAACATGTCATTAAGTAACCTAACCCTCAAATGATAGGTTCCAACTCCATATTTGCAAAACAATCTAGTTCAATATATGTTAAAACTTAAAACCATGAAGAGTTTATTACCTCCAAGTTGCATTCAGCCAGTGCTACAACTCCTGTTACTTTCCATCGTTCCAACCTGTTTTTTACAGGAACTTTCCCCATATCATTACCAGAGCCAGACTGACTATCTTTCCTTGACCTGGGAGCAACCTGAGCTTTCTTCAGGACTGGACCATCCTACACAAGAAATTTGAAATCTTCACATTGCATTTTCCTGATTTCCATAGCAACAAAAGTGAACTATATACAGTGTATATAAAGATAACTTTTATTTTCAGTAAAGCTTGTCACACTTGTGTAGCATTTCTAACTATCCCCAGCCAATTTCCATGTAAAAGTGCCCATGTATTCTGTTCACAATCACCTTGGTAAAGCATTTTTATTAGTTTCTCACATTCATTTATGCCATAAGTTAACCACAAGAGTAGTGATAAATT
Organism: Lupinus angustifolius; assembly: GCF_001865875.1. Classification (NCBI taxonomy): domain Eukaryota; kingdom Viridiplantae; phylum Streptophyta; class Magnoliopsida; order Fabales; family Fabaceae; genus Lupinus; species Lupinus angustifolius. The sequence goes on from NW_017718676.1 coordinate 33,709, forward strand.
GAAAGTCTACACTTCACATCTATACAATTTTCACCATCTGATTAGTCATCTAGAATTTCTTCACACTGCCCAGATAAAAAAGTGATGTGCCACAAACATTTTCCTATGGATAAAGTCATGCATTAACCTAATGATGAAATCATACAGTATCATCATTGATGACCTATCACGCTAGACTAGAAGCCTATAAGACAGTTAAAATTATATTTTCCCAGCAATTTTTCCTTTAAAAAATATTTTATTTTATCTAGCTGTATATCCATCTTCCAAGAGTGTGAGCATTAGCACAAAACCGCAACGGCAAGGTTGCTCCTAAATGAAGGAGGTTATGAGTTTAAATCCTCAGAACAGTCTTTCCGATTGTAGGCGTGAAGTTACATAATCCCACAAGGTGAGAGCTTCGTACAATGGGTCGCCCTTTTTTATATCCACATTCCAGTTCCATAGCACCTAGCATTTGGTGAGCGGAAGGAACGGGGTGGGATGTTCAGTTCTATTTGTTACGTTTTCTTTGGTTCCACCATTTTTAGTGAAATAAAAAAAACTTACAACTTGGTTTATTTTGATCTCCTTTACTGCCATTAGTTGAAATTCATGTAATGAAATTCATTAAGTATTAACGTGTCATATTCGTGTGGGGTCACATAGGGTTGAACATGAATCGGGTTGAGTCGGGTAAGGCTTGTCCCTTACCTAACCCTAAATGTTGGTTGGGTTAATTTTCTAAACCCGGCTCTAGACATGAAGGTTAACCCGAACTTGATCCGAAGGTTAATCTGACCCCAAATGTCGATCGGGCCAGCTTTTGAACCCTCCGACCCCCCTAGAACAGATTAAATATAATGCACATATAGATAAAGTTATGTCAATATTACTTATATTTAATTTGAAATATGAAATGATGTATATGTATATATTTTGCTAATCATTACATATATGTACATGTGATAGGAAGAAAAAAATTAGAAAATGAATGATATTTTGGGGCCAAATAGATATCATTCCTCTGTACACAACTGAATAGACACATACAAATACAACAAATGGGTAGTCATGAGATGGGTCAACCGAGTTATGTTTTTTCCATTACCACCCATAAATATTATTTGGGTCTAGTTTTTGAAACAGACCTCAACTTCAACCTGACAAAACCCAATCCTATTTAGACCCGATCAGTCAAACTGGTTGAGCAGGTAGTGTCTGTGTGTCACCACATATCACAAAGGATTTTAGCTAACAAATCAAACTAAAACAAACTATGTTGCCAAAAAATATATTTATTAAACTTGCATTCACATTCAGAAGAAATAAATGTAGAATAATAATAATAATACCCCTTGATATAAACCCTGGGAAGCCACAAGCATGATCTTGGAGCCATTAACCAACTTGGATGCAATCAACGTAACGGGATCTTCCAAAACCTTTCCTTTGAAGATGAGCTTCTGTCCACGTGGCAGGACATTGGTGGCGGGAAGAAGAAGGGATTTGAGTTCTTTGATGGTTGAATTGGGTGAGATTGATATAGGTATTGTGGTGCCACCGAACTTCACGGTTACGGTTATGGTGGTGGCGTTGGAATTATTGGGTTCGCTTGTTCCATCGAGGGTTGAACCAGATTCCATGTTGAACCGGGTTTCTGTTATATGAATTGGAGTGTCACGCGAGTATGGATTAAAGAAGAAGGGTGGGGCTTTGATCCGATATGTGATGACTGATGAGGGAGGAAATGTGATTTTTTAAAATCCTTTTTGGTAAAAATGTTTTTTTTTATCTCACACTTTATCTTCTCCATAAACATTTTTAGCTAAAGTTTAAGAGTATAAATATTGATGTACTAAAAGTATAAAGAATTATACACCATCAATGTATCATTCACCACTTCATTTGGATTTGTATTACTTTTTTTTGAAAAGTCAAACATAATTGAAAATGAGTGGTAGATAATACAGTAACAGTGTAAAAACTCTTACACTGGTCAGTGTATATATCTTTTTCTCAAAGTTTAAAAGAATAAGTCTGAACAAATAATTTATTTTAGGAATATAATTTAGTAAAAATCTAGATTTAATTCTAAAATTTTAAATATCAAGTTAACATAATTTGTAATAAAATGTAAGGTATTTCTAAAATTTACCATTAAAAGGATTAATGGTCAAGAAAAGTCTCTTCTTGATTTTGGTTAGATTTTAATAAAAACATTAATATCAACAAGAAAAAAGGTTGAAAACCTTGAAGATTGAAAATAAGTCATATAAATAAGTTTTATTGTTTTCTAGTTGATGTATTGCTTTTGATAGTTAATTTTAATTTCAATATTACTTAAAATTGATTAAGTATAGGCTAAAATGTTTTTCAAAGTTAAAAGCGGTAGAAACTCCACTAACAAAGATTCTAAAAATGAAGTTTCTAAAAAACCAAGTAATACGTTACAAAAATTGTGTAATAGGTTAGTGAAACACATTTACAATTTACTACAAACCGAGTTACAGGTTATCAGAAATCAAACAACTGATTATTACGGGACATCAAAAGCTACTATCGTGTTATTATGGGAGAATGAAAATCAATAAGTAATTACTACAAGATAGTATTTGGTTACTCAACGGTGGGAATAATTTTTTCCAATTTGAAACTCAACTTGTACGTATTAAAAAGTACTTGTATGCTCTCAAACAATGCATACCTCGTGGAATCAACCTTGTAACCCCTTTACACTATATATATACCCTCATAAGCCTATGAAAACGTACAACAACTTTCACTTGTCATTTTTCACAAGTTCATATAATCCTAGAGAGAAATTATGTCCAATTTTTCATAAATTATGAAATCTAAAAGTCTTTTGTGATATTGATCTTAAACTGTTCTTGACAATGATTCTATCATCATAGATTGGGAGTAAAATTTCTTAGTCATTCTGAAAGTCTTCTTCTACTACTATTAAATCAAAGAGTCACCATAGAGTTTAGTGAGTGGTTGTACAAAAATAAAGTGGTGTACTTTCTTTTTGAAATTAAACATTTTAGAGAGAGTCTTGGCGTGAGGTTTGTATGAACATCTAACTACAAATTGAAACAACAAATGTTGGTTACCAGTAAGGTAAAATACACCTAGGGGATATGAATAGGTGTAGCGGATCACTAATCCCGCTTTTCCGATTTATACGTAGAATACAAAGCTGTTGTAGTTAATCGATTAATAACAAGGTTAATCGATTAATGACAGTTGATTTAATCAATTATAGTTAGTTCGTTAATCGTGCCATGCGGGTTCTGCATATTTATAAATTTAATATATATATTACACTTTTTATTAATTTATAATTATATATTATCTATTTATTATTATTTTATAATGAACTTTACTAATTGAAATATAGTCATAAATTTAACATATACATATATTATATTATTCTTGTGATAACTATTATATATATATATATATATATATACATATATTTAGATGTGATGCCTCAGCCTATATGATTTTCGTTTTAAGCTTTATACAAGACTTCCATCTTGAGTTTACCTAACCTAAACTCAATACTAGGCAAGCAACTTAGGACTCAAGAATATAAAAGCAATCCTAAGTTCTACGACGTTTGACCTTTAGTTTTCGGTATGTTGTTTGTGGTGATGTCCAAGTCTTCAAGCTTCCATTTAACTCATTGTCTTCATCAAAATGTCACCATTTAGAAACACGGTCTTAACATCAATCTAATGTAGTTCTATATCAAAATGAACTACTAGTGCCAATATTATTCTAAAAGAATCATTCAAAGATACTAGAGTGAAATTTTCTTTATAATCAATGTCTTCTTTCTAGGTGTAGCCTTTAGCAACTAGACGAGCTTTACATCTATCAATATTACCCTTTGAATACCTTTTGGTTTTAAATATCCATTTGCAACCAATAGGTTTCGCACCTTCAGGTAATTCGACAAGATCCCAAGCATCATTATCATACATAGACTTCATCTCATCCTTCATGACATTGATCCACTTTTGAGAGTTAAAACTTTTTATGGCTTGACAGATGTTCAATAGATCATCTTCTATTAACTCGATGTCATCCTCATGTTCTTGAAGAAATACAATATAATCATCACGAATTTCACTTCCTTTCTCTAGTAGATATCTTTAATGACACTTCTATTTCTTGAGGTTATTGAATTTGTTCTACAAGTACTTGAGGGAGAACCTCATTGTTGTCTTGTTTTGGAATATTGTCGGGAACAATATTTTGAATATTATCTTCTGTTATCGTAGTTGTTCCTTGAATGGTAATAGACACAAGAACTTGTTCACTATTAGTGACAGGTTCTTCCTCAAAGACAACACTCTGTATGTTCTCTTGTGGAAAAACATGGAAGCTTCTTTTTATCACTAATCCCGCTTTTCCGATTTATACGTAGAATACAAAGCTGTTGTAGTTAATCGATTAATAACAAGGTTAATCGATTAATGACAGTTGATTTAATCAATTATAGTTAGTTCGTTAATCGATTATATTGATTGTTGATTCTTTGAAAAACAGACTTTTCTTGCGATGAAAACAATGATGACTTCTGATCTTTACTGTACTAATTTGATTCTTGATTATTCATAGATTAACAGTAATTAGCACTGATCACATAATGCAATTAAACACAGAAAGCAAGTAAAGATAAAATCATAAAGAGATAGGGAAAGGAAAAAGATGATTGACTCCTTTATACACAAAACCATGTATGCCTGTCACAAGAAAGCTATATAGATAAAGTCTTAGATAGATTTGGCATCAAAGAAAGTAAACCAGGGATACCCCTATAGCTAAGGGAGAAAATTTTAGTCTCGAAAAGTGCCCGAAATGACTTTGAAAGATACGAGAAGCAAAAGATTCCTTATGCATCTGTAGTAGGAAGCCTAACGTATGCTCAAGTTTGCACACGTCCTGACATAGCGTTTTTTGTGGGAGTTTCTTAGGAAGATATTTGAGCAATCCTGTAATGCATCACTAGAAGGAAGTCAAACGTGTTATGTGTTACTTAAAGTGAACAATGTAGTACATGCTCATTTATCGAAGGTCTGATAATTTAGAGATCATTGGGTACTCTGATTTCGATTTTGCTGGATGTCTAGACAATAGACAATCCACCTCTGAATATGTATTTATTTATGTTGGTTGGAGGTGCTATCTTTTGGAAGTCTTCTATATAGACACTCATAGCTCCTTCAACCATGGTTGCAGAATTTTGTCAATGGCTTACTTGTGGTAGATGTTATTAAAAGACCACTGAAAACGTATTTGACATCAAGTCCATAGTTCTTTACTCCAACAATAATAGAAGTTCTACAAAGTCAAAATTTTTATATTGACATCAAGTTTCTAGTTGTTAAAGAAAGTGTTCAAAATAAATAAATATCCATAGAACATATAGGGACAAATTTTATGCTAGCTTCTCCACTGACTAAGAGTTTCGCACCTAAAGTATTTCATGAGCATGTTGCCCATATGAGTGTTGTTCATTAGGATACCTTAGTTCAGTGGGAGTCTATATGTTTTATGATATACTTTGGACATCATATATTAATAAAGTTGATGGTTTATTATTCTATTTTGAACTTGTGTATTGTAACTAATGTGTTGCAATTAAAGACTTTGGATTGATCTCATTAAAGAATAAAGATGGACCAGTTGGAAATAGACATGTTTGAGAGAACATTGCATGAAATTTCCATGTCACTCATCCATATTTGATCTATGTCATTAAGTATATTAGTATGGTGACCATTATGGTCGAGTCATGTTTGAATGTGATGAAGATCGTGGTTGCTCCATTATTGATATATGATTGGACCAGATTGTATTAAGGAGAAGTATAAATATAAATAGTATACAAATGAGCACCTAAAGAATATGTGATATAATTGTTTCAGGAAAATATGAAGTCCAAGTGGGAGATTGTTAGAAATTTATAATTTATAATTAAGGTGGACATCATATATTTAATACAATTATATCAACTATTTATTTTTGGGTTACAAAATAAGTGATCAAATTACTGACAACCTATAAGACTTCTAAAATCGATAACAAATATGGGCTTAATGAGTGGATACTCAAACAGTTGGCCTATAGGGGATAATGAGAACCCTATAAGTTAACACATAAAGAACGGTTATGATCCTTAATACACCAAGTCGCAAATAGTTTTCATATATCCCCATCAGAGAGAAAACAAAGCCCCAAAATGAATTAAGGATTTGGTTGAGGAAGACTGTCATACCAAAATTCTCTCAAAATGTATATCAAAAGAGAATATCAGAACCTCTTTAGAGCTCGTTCCACGTATTGTTCTTGTGTCAACCATAACTTCTTAGCATTTCGGTCTCACAAAATCTACATGCCCATAATTTTCTTTGTAGGGCCTAGATTGTTCATATCAAAAGACTTTGATAACTCATTCTTCAACTCACCAATCATCTTTGCGTCTTGTCCTACTATCAATATATCGTCTACGTATAACAAAAAGATAATGACTTTGTTTACTAGAAATGTTTTAATATATTTACATTGATCTGCATTAGTCCTGGTATACCCATGACTCATCATGAACTAGTCAAACTTCTTGTACTAGTACCTAGGAGTCTGTTTTAATCCATGCAGTCTCTCTTTCAATCATTCTGGTTGATCCATGTAGATCTTTTCCACCAAATCTCCACGGAGAAATGTAGTATTTGCATCTCACTGCTCAAGATCCATATCCAAGGTAGTGGTTGATCCAAGTATAACTCGAATAGAATTCATTTTGACAATAGGAGAAAAAATCTCGTCAAAATCTACTCCTCGCTTTTGTCCAAAACCTGTAATGATCAAGCAAGCTATATACTTGAATATCTAATCACCGTCTTTCTTTATCTTGAATACCCATTTGTTTTTCGAGGCATTCTTGCCTTGAAGAAGTTCCACAAGCTGATAAGTATCATTCTTCCCAAGGAATCCATATCTTCTTATATGACTTTCATCCATTCGAATTTATCCTTATGAGTATGAACTTCATCTAAACATTCTAGATCACCATCATCAATGAAAATCATATATTCCATTCTTTTTCTCCAACATCATCTGGTTTTGACTTATCATCAACCACAAGGTCATTTAACTCTCCATCTCCTTTAGTGTTTTCTCTGAAAGGTGAGACTGGTGTAAAACCAACATTACCACCAGGTTTCATGATTTTCTCTAGATTTGTAGAATCTGATATAGTTTCTTTCTCATGGAACACCACATCTCTCCTTATAATCACTGTCTTCTTTTCTATATTTCATAACCTGTAGCCTAATTCCTCATCTTCATAACCCAGAAAAAGGCAAGGAATGACTCTATCATCAAGATTTTGTTTCCGCTCCTTACTTTCATGAGCAAAGGCCCTACAAAAGAAAGTATTTAATATAATGTCCAGACCATACTCTCTTAGAAATGTCAAAGACAAGAGGAATAGAAATGTAGTATTTGCATCTCACTACTCAAGATCCATATCCAAGGTAGTGGTTGATCCGAGTATAACTCGAATAGAACTCATTTTGACAACAGGAGAAAAAATCTCGTCAAAATCTTCTCCTCGCTTTTGTCCAAAACCTTTAATGATCAAGCAAGCTATATACTTGACTAGCTAATAACCGTCTTTCTTTATCTTGAATACCCATTTGCTTTTCGAGGCATTCTTGCCTTGAGGAAGTTCCACAAGCTGATAAGTATCATTCTTCCCAAGGAATCCATACCTTCTTGTATGACTTTCATCCATTCGAATTTATCCTTATGAGTATGAACTTCATCTAAACTTTCTAGATCACCATCATCAGTGAAAATCATATATTCCATTCTTTTTCTCCAACATCATCTGGTTTTGGCTTATCATCAACCACATGGTCATTTAACTCTCCATCTCCTATAGTGTTTTCTCTGAAAGGTGAGACTGGTGTAAAATCAACATTACCACCAGGTTTCATGATTTTCTCTAGATTTGTAGAATCTGCTATAGTTTCTTTCTCATGGAACACCACATCTCTCCTTCTAATCACTCTCTTCTTTTCTGTATCTCATAACTAGTAGCCAAATTCCTCATCTTCATAGCCCAGAAAAAGGCAAGGAATGACTCTATCATCAAGATTTTGTTTCTTCTCCTTACTTTCATGGCCAAAGGCCCTACAAAAGAAATTATTTAATATCATGTCCACACCATACTCTCTTAGAAATGTCAAAAACAAGAGGAATAGACGAAGATCTATTAATCAGGTAGCACGCAGTTTGAACAACTTCACCCCAAAATGTCTTAGGTAGTTTAATCATTCTCAACACACTTCTTAATTTTTTCCATAATGGTTCGATTAATTCTTTCGATCACACCATTATGTTGTGGAGTACCATAAACTGTCTTCTCATGTCTGATTCCATGATCAAATTAATAATTTTTGAATTCATGAGATGTATACTCACTCCCATTATCATTGTGAAGACACTTTAAAGATTTTCATGTTTGTCTCTCAACTATTGCCTGAAGCATCATAGAGTTTCTTTCAACAAAACTTTGAAGTAGAATCAAAATCTTTTGGATATGGTTTACTTCGATGTATTTGGTCTCATTGAGGTGGAGACTCTAGATTGTAGTAGATATATTGTGACATTTATTGATGATGCTTCACATAAAATATTTTTCCAATCTTCTAGTGTCATGTTGATTGACTTTTCATCTCTATTCTCCAGATGATCATATAGATCCTTACAGAAAAGTATATTCTCCATTTTCGGATTCCATATGGAGTAATTGGAGGGTGTTAATTTGAATATGGTGCATGTAGTCTCCTCCATTTAATTTAAAGCACAACCCTAGAGCTCAACTTAGAGCTCTAATACCACTTGTTGGGCTCTGAGATTGATACACTAGTTAAATTAAATGATATTGCAATTTGACAATGAACACCAAAGTAGGTCCGTTGGAAATAGATCTACAAACTTAGAGTGAAACAAAAATAAATGTGTGCAAAGTAAAGAAAGAGGAACAACAAACTTTAACGTGGAAACCCTCAAATGTCAAGGAAAAACCATAGGATAATCGCCGAAAAATATTTCACTATATGCATGACAATTATAATATATTTTTCACACTATTCTCACACAAGAGTTACAAATATAGTATTTCTAAGTGAGACACTTCCTATTCAAATAGTACTACATGTAGAACGAAGGAATAATAGAGATGAAATTCAAAATTAACTCAGTGTATTTTTCACACTCTCTACACTCTTTAGGATTTACTCACACTCTCTATTTTTATTCACTACCATAAGCTCTAAGTTGTAGCTTATGTGTTCTCCATTATGCTTGAACTAAAAAAGAGTGCCTTTATTTATAAAGGAATTCTACAATGTGAAAACACTTTGAATTAAATCTTCAGTGCAATTTTTTACCGGCTTATATTCAGACCTCCACCGTCCATGACTTTCATCATTTCTTCTGTAATGAAATAAGTGCCATGAAGTATGGCTTTTACTATATCACATTGATGGACCCTATAGTGCAAGTTGCAATTCCAAAGCATAATTTCGAGCACACCACTTTGAAGCTCCATGATTCTCAACATGCTTGGCGTCTGATGGATTAAAATTTGTTTGAAGGTAAGTGTCAATGTCAAATATTAACCATGCATATATGGGTTGTTCTAGAGTTGTTAAAAGTGACTACCTAATGGCTAGCCCGATTCACAAATTAGCAACAATTAAAACTAGTAACAACAAAACCAAAATTAGTGACAACAAAATAGTTATAAGAAAATTTTACATATTTAAATTAGGATATCTGATACCCTTAACATGTATGGAGTAGCCCAAATATAAAAGAAATCTGTTTTGGGCCAAAAATTTGATCGCATCAAAATGTGGTTTGTGGGCTAGGTAATTCTAAATATAAGCATTGAACATTGCTCTAGGTTATTTTCCTAACTCAAGTTATCTATATCTATATTATTGAATGGGCTAGTGAAATATCTAAAATATGTTTTTCATTGATTGACATTTGGAGTTTTTCAAAGGATAAAATTGTTTTTGCATAATAATGTTTATGCATATAGAAATAAATAAAAATTCGTATACGCTATTTTACTAAAAAAATATATGTTTTTATGTGTGTCTTTTATTTAGTTGGCGATATCTTAGTCATTGTATGATAAATACAATAAAATATTTAACATTAAATTCTCTTTCCACTAATATTACAAAATGGGTATGGGCATATGAAGATGAACTGAAAAGACAGAGTTACAAGAGCAATTTCAGAAAGAAATAAAGTGAAGGGACAAGGTCTATGTTACAGACTTTGCATATGGAGCATGTTGCTTCACAATTTCAAATGGACGGTAGATGAAGGGTAAGTCCTTATGTCTCTCAATCTCCATTTCGTTTTGTTATCTTAATCTACTTCTCTCTCTCATTCTTCATTTCACATTCTCTCAACTTCTTCTCACACAATCTTCATTCCACTTTCTCTCAACTTCTTCTCACACAATCCTCATTTCACTTTACGGTATTGGTATTGTTCAATAATACTTATAAATGTTATCATACTATGGTTTCCATTGTGTTCTCACTATGAAACTCTTGATTTGGTTTCTGGCTTCACTCAATTTTCTTTGGATATTTTAACAAACGATTACTGTTATGTTTTACCAACTATGGTTACCATTTTTCTCTCACAATAACAATCTTCCATTTTTCTTTGTCTTTCATCCATTTTGTCTTCATTTTTTTTAAAGAATATGATTTTTTATTTTGGGATTCGAAGTTATCGATATCTATAATATAATTGAATAGTCTAGTGAAATATTTAAAATAGGTTTCTCCGTTGATTGACACTTGAAGTTTTTCAAGGACAAAATTTTATTTGCATAGTAATATTTCTGCATTTAGATCATATATGCTATTTTACTAAATAATACATATGTCTTTATGTGTGCCTTTTATTTAGTTTGGGATATTTTAGTCATTATATGATAAATATAATAAATATTTAACATTAAATTCTATTTCCACTAATATTACAAAAATGGGTATGGGCATAATGAAGATGAACTGAAAAGACGGGGTTACAAGAGTAATTTTAGAGAAAAATGAAGTGAAGGGACAAGGTTTGTGTTACACAATGTGCACGTGGCTTCATAATTACAAATGGACGGTAGATGAAGGGTAAATCCTTCTGTCTCTCAATCTCCATTTTATTTTGTTATCTCAATCTACTTCTCTCATTCTTCATTTCACTTTCTCTCAACTTCTTCTAACACAATCTTCATTTCACTTTAAGGTAATGGTATTGTTCGATAATACTTACCAACATTGTCATACCAAGGTTTCCATTGCGTTCTCACTATGAAACCCTTGTTTTGGTTTCACTCTATTTTCTTTGGATATTTTAACAAACGATTACCTTTATGCTTTACCAATCATGGTTACCATTTCACTCTTACCATAATGATCTTCCTTTTATCTGTGTCTTTCATCCATTTCGTCTTCATTTATTAAACAATATGAATTTTTTTTGGAGATTCGAAGTTTTTTGTTCACTATATTAACAATGTCTTTAATGGTTTTGCAATATTTGTTCTATTTCCATAAAAGATGAATTTTTTGTGTGTTCTCACTAAGAAACCATTGATTTGGTTTCTGGCTTCACTCTATTTTCTCTAGATAATCTAACAAACATTTACCTTTATTTTTTAACAACCATGGTTACCATTTTGCTTTAACCATAATGATCTTCCTTTTTTCTTTGTATTTCATCCATTGCGTCTTCATTTTTTTAAAGAAGATGACATTTTTTGGGGATTCGATGTTTTTTATTCATTGCATTAATGTTGTCTTTTAATGGTTCTATAATAGTTGTTCTGTTTCCTTAAAAGATGACATTTTTGTCATTTTTCTTTGTTAAAGTTACAATCTAGTAGAGTAAGTTGAACTACTCATGACTTCATTTTCTTGAGATATTTGTTTGAATCCTTCATGACTTTTTTTTTTGACCATTTAATATTTTGGTTAATAAACTTATTTAGTTTTTTCCTTGTATTTTTTTATCATTTCCTATTATGACCATAGATCTTCAATGACGAAGTTTTTTGTTTGAATCCTTCATGACGAAGTTTTTTGTTCACTACATTAACAATGTCCTCTCACACAATCTTCATTTCATACTAAGATAATAGTATTGTTCAATAATACTTATCAACATTGTCCTACCATGGGTTTTATTGTGTTCTCATTATGAAACCCTTGATTTGATTTCTGACTACACTCTATTTTCTCAGGATATTTTAACAAACAATTACCTTTATTTTTACCAATCATGGTTACTATTTTCCTCTCACCATAACGATCTTCCTTTTTTCTATCTTTCATCCATTTCGTCTTCATTTTTTAAAGAAGATAACATTTTTTGGGGATTCAAAGTTTTTTGTTCACTACATTAACATTGCCTTTAATGGCTTCACAATAGTTGTTCCATTTCCATAAATAAAATCATATCTCTGAGTTGGTTTGAGAGTTGAAGATCATAAATTTGTTGACCACAATTTGAGAAATAGCATAAAATATATTTACCAACAAGGACATAAATTAAAAGAATAGAAAATCATACTTATGAGAAGAATAAAAAATCATAGTCGTGAGTGAGTTTGAGAGTTGAAGATGGTAGATGTGTTGAGAAATGAAGAGACACCATAACGAAACGGCAATCGGAACAAATGTGAGAAAAAAATGCACAATGTTTTGTCTCTCCTTTATTATTTATTTAATGAGTTATTATATTCATGTTTTTTAAACAAATAGTAAATGATAGTTTTGATCTTGTGCGTAAGGTTGTATAGTAAGAGATAATGAGTTTTTGGAGGGAAAACTTTGCATGAGGTGTTGACATGTGTCCCTAACTAATGTGGCAAGAATAAACTTTGCATGAGGTGTTGACATGTGTCCCTAGCTGATGTGGCAAGAGTTTTTTTTATTATATAGTAAATAAATTGAAGGAAAACTTTAATCTTCTTTTCCAATCTCTAATAGATAGTCAAATTGCTTACCTATCTAAGTGTCAACTTAGTATTGTTTCATAATCGATAAGTACTGCTAAAATTGATTTCTTCATATTCATATGATTTTTGGAGACGAGCAATCTAAAATATTCCATACCATAATCAATGTTGTAAATCATCAACAAGGTCATATGTTTTTCTTATATGGTTATGGAGAAACTGGTAAAATCATATGTGGAGAAATCTAACATATGCATTGAGATCTCAAAAACAGATTGTATTAACTGTTGCCTCCATTGGTATAGTTTCTTTATTATTACCGGGGGTAGAATAATGCACTCTAAATTGAAGATACATGTACCAAGTCTTGAGAACTCTATTTGCAACATTCATCAAGGTTCCGAACTTGCTTACTTATTGAAACAAACAAAGTTGGTTATATGGGATGAAGCTCCAATGACACATAAGTTTTGCTTTGATCCACTTGATAGAAGTCTTGCACACATAATAGGTACTGACGCATATGACTCAATTATATTTGGAGGAAATGTTGTAGTTTTTGGAGGTGATTTCAAACAAATCTTACCAGTGATTCCAAGAGGGTGTTGTTCAGATATTGTACATGCAACAATCAACTCCTCTTATCTTTCGAATCAATGTTGAACTTTGAATCTTACAAAGAACATGCGTTCATAAAATAAGGACAATGCAATAGAAATTAAGGAATTCTCAGAATGAATACTAAAGGTTGAGGATGAAAAATTATCATAGCCTAATGATGATTGTGTTGAAATTGATATTCCGGAAGAACTTTTGATTCTTGACTTTGATAACCCAATTGATGCAATAGTGAATAGCACTTATCCAAACCTACAACATCACTACAAGGACAGAGAATAGTTGCAATCTAAGACAATAATTGAGATTGCTAATCAAATCAATGAATATGTTTTGAGTATAATTTCAGGTAAATATATTTTATTTGTGCTCAAATTTTTAATATTGTCTATATAATATATTTGTAGAGTCATATTAATAAATGTTATTTTGTATACTATAGGTGAAGAAAATGAATATCGGAGTTCAAATTCAGGTGATATGTCTGATGTTAATGGAATTGAAGCTGTCACTATATCATCTCCACAATTTCTAAACACGCTCTCAACATCTGGACTTCCCAATCATAAAATCATGTTAAAAGTTGACACTTCAATAATGTTATTGAGGAATTTAGACCAGGTAGAAGGATTATATAATGGTACAAGATTTGTGGTCACTAAAATGGCAAACCATATACTTGAAGCAAATATCATGTAAGGTAAAACATTGGACATATCATATATATTCCCCGCATGTTAATGTCTCCATGCCAATGTCCATGGCCTTTCAAGCTTATGAGAAGGCAATTCCCTATAACTGTTTAGTATGTTATGATAATCAATAAATCTCAAGGACAATCATTAGAAAGTGTGGGCTTATATTTATCTTGACCAGTATTCAGTTATGGTCAATAATACGTTTTTATTTCAAGAGTTCAAAGCAAGAAATGATTGAAGATATTGATACATGATAAGGATGGTCAACACTAAAGTCAACAACAAATATGGTTTACAAAGAAGTGTTCCAAAATCTCTAAATGTATTATACAACTTATATTACAATGAATTCTAAACTTTTCTTCATACTAATTTATTTTTTATTTAATACGACATGTTCTACGTCACGTTATTCAGCCACAACTCTTATTCATCATTCAAATAAATGTTCACCATCTTTCATAAGGTAATCATCAATATATTTTTATTTACAAATTACTTGACACTGTTTAAATAAATTCATGCAAAATATATTATCACCCGTGCGAATGTACGGGTAACCTACTAGTTCTAGATAGAAGCATTTAACGTTGCTCTCTCACCAATTAAAGTCTTGCTTAATTTGAATGAGAAAAAAATGTATATACTGACAATGCAAAAATTTTATACACTATTACTGCATTACTCACTATTCTTTTTAATCATCACTGATTCTTCAAAAAAGTATAAACAAATTGTAAATAATACATTGGCTGTGTATAAATATTTACACATACATATATATTCCATTCACTTTGAATAGGATGCAAATAAAGTATGCTAAGAGTTTTAAGTTACAATTTAAGGTACTCAGTTTAAATGAAATATAAGAGGAGCGTGAACAAAAATTCAGAGTATCAAAATAACTCTTAAATGCCAAATTATTCTGATATTAATTAATCGAAAAAACATTCTAATAATAAAAATTAAATTGAAACAGTAATTGAATTCAATGTCTTTTGAGTATAAAAAATATGGAATATTTTTTAATTACATTTAAGATGATTCTTAGGGAACTTGTTTTTCTCTGTATTTTATAGTATTTGTCTCTTCATTCACGGAGAAGATCCTTACTTATATCACGAGGATTTACAATTATTTCACATGCCTCTGTTTGGCAAGGGGGTATGGGTTCTTTTTGTATTGAACTGGTGTATCTTTGTGAGGTATAGTACTTGGCCTAATTCTTACCACTAAAACAACATTTGCATCAATATTAGGAGAATAACTTAGATGCATATAAATCTGAATTATGAACAATTCAAACTGTAGTTGGGCTAGGATCTTTCAATCTAACCGAGACTAGCCTGCACGAGAGTGAAAGAAAAACATAAATCTTATTATAATAGTATATTTTTCATATAAAGTTCATGTATTGTTACAAAAAATCTACAACAATATCTTAATTTATTTATATTTATACTAAGGCCAAACATATATATCTAAGAGGTATTTAGATAATTGAATAAGCATAATTTTCATACCTCTATTATAGCTTTACCATTATATAAATGCATAATATATTTAAAGAACATTCGAGTAATTAAACATATATGATTTTATTGGAGATCAAAAGCTACCATAATGTATTTTGTACATTTTGCACATTTTACACATGTGATTAATATCTTAGTTAGTTTGTTAAGAGTTTGTTAAGTTATTACTTGTATCACAAGTTATCTTTGTATTGTGTATATAAACAAAGGACTTGTAATCCTTTAATCAATCAATGAAATTACAATACATTCATATCTTCCGCATTATTTTCGCAATATAGTATCAGAGCCTTCATCCTGAGGCTTTGGTAACTGTTGCGTGTTCTCTATACTAATTATTATCTTTCGCTTACAAGATTCAATAAAGAATCATCTCAACAATTTGACATGAAGCGGAGAATTTTGTAGAGAGAGAAGATCGAAGGAAGACATTGCTCAAGAATGTTGTGTTCTTCATCAAACACCATCAATAACAACGTGCACCTTGTATGGCATTCAAACCCGCTTTTGCTCAACCTTAGGCACTAATTGCTCCAATTTACGAAGAAGAAATAAAGAAACATCCAGAACATCTTGCAACTCAAAGCTGGTAGATACTTTTGAGCAACTGGTTGTTTATATGAAAGATAATCCATATGATGCAAAAAAAAAAAAACTTTTGCATTCATGTTAAGGGGAATGATGGCACTAAGGTTGTATTAGTCTTTTCGAAAGGCACAACCAATTGTTGGAGTGCAGTGATTCTATCCCACATCTTCTACCAAAGTTCAAGAACATCAACAACAACAAGATCATCAACAAGGTCAACAACAAGAAGATCAACAAGAAGATCAACAACAACAATAACAACAAGAAGATCAACAAAAACAACAATCATACATACTCTAATCATCACACTATCAATCTTGTCCAAAGAACAAGAAGTGAAGCATTTTCTTGGGTTCTTTTGCATACTCAGAATCCTCCCAACAATATAAAACCATGGAAAAACCATGGGAATATGGTCAAGATTTCTGACCAGGAAAATAATCAAGTATTGAGAAAATCCAATCACATGAGGATCGAGATTCCGATCCATCACATTGTTATCAAATCAAATTATCAAGCTGAAGTCATTAACATTTATCCTCCAGCTTGAGGGGTGATATGGAGATCAAAAGCTACCATGATGCATTTTGCATATTTTACACATGTGATTAATATCTTAGTTAGTTTGTTTAAGCTACCATGATGCACTTTGCACATTTTGCACATTTTGCACATTTTTCACATGTGATTAATATCTTAGTTAGTTTGTTAAGATTTTGTTAAGTTGTTACTTGTATCACAAGTTATCTTTGTATTGTGTATATAAACACATGACTTGTAATCCTTTAATCAATCAATGAAATTACAATACATTCATTTCTTCCGCATTATTTTCGTAATAGATTTCATTTAATTCCATTTATATATCATCATATATGTCAATTTCATGAAAACATTCTAAAAAAACAAAATTTAAACTTTTCAAACCTTATTCACAAGTAACTGCTAACTGCAATCTTGGAATCTAACTCTACCACCCTAATACATAATTGATATTATAACTACTTAATATAATATAATTTCTTATTGTTTATTTTGTCTTTCTAATCAACTATTATTACACAATAAAACAATATTAATGGAAATTAGAGAAGTTACATAGACCAAAATTATAATATCATATTTATCTAATGCAAAAAATATGTGATATACTTATCTAAAAAATAAAATTACGGGTTGACAGATACTGAACCTAAATTATATGATAAAAAGGAGGATACTAATGATTAAACATCCTTACTAGTTGTCACATCCAGAGAAGATTGGATGTAGTTATCCCTCACCCTTTTCTATCAATTTCCAAATGGAATGTTACACTCACACACCCAACCCCAACACCCTATATATATACACATAATTGTTATTAATCATACCATTTCTTTTTTTAGTATAATATTTATATATTATTAGTATAAAAATTTATATACAATCAATAATAATTTAAAAATGAAAAATAAATGATACACTAACAGCGTATACATTTTTTCTCTTTCATTTTATATTTGTCATGTTATGTCATTGTTGGATAGATAGATAGAGAATATTTTCCACACAAAATTAACTAGCTAGCTAGTCCCTTTTCACAATTTCTACTTAGCTTTCAACTTTCATCGACAGAAGTTTGGTCCACATGCCATTTAGAAGTCCGATTTTTATAATCTTTATGGTTAAGTGTTAGATATTGTTCTTTGATATAAGGAAATACTATGTTATGTTATATGTACATTCACAGTTAACAGTAACACTCTTAGACTTTCCTCAGTTGGAAAATAGATTGTCACAACTTCCCATATTTATTTATCTTATATATCTTTTAAAAGAAAAAGGTATCTTAGTGTTGATTACGTGTATACAAATAATATTTTCGCATACGCAATATTGGTAAATTTACCTCTCGGTGTGTGTATCTATAAAGGTATTCAACACTCAACTCAGTATTTGTATAAGGTGAAAAAAGGAACTAGTACTATTAGAGAAGATGAAGGTTATGGTTGAAATGAAATGGAGCAAAGAGGTAAGATATTTAATGGTTAAGCTAGGGCAAAAATCATGTGTGTCCCCTTAGCCGCTTGCCATTGTAAGGGTCTATTGCTAGTGACCAATTAGAGTTACTATCCTCTTTATTTATTAATGGAAAGACAAATACTTTAAAAAACAAAGGAAAATATAAATTTCAATAATATATTTATCCTTTTAAAATAAAATTATACTTTTACTATTAAAAATAAAATAAAAAAATATATTGTATTTCTATTAATATAGAAGATTCTTGTTGGTCCAACTAAGTAAGTGATCCTTATGAAGCAATAATACCCTTAGCGGGGTTAGGTCAGATCCAAATTTGGTAGGTTCATTTGTCCTAATATAACAATGAGGATTAGTATGGGTTGGTTTATCCATCTATATGTTACGACATTGTTTTTTACAATTAGTAGTGGCATTAACGGGGACACCTTTCTTTTGGTGTAAAGAGAAATAATAAATAGAGAATTTATGTTCTTTAGCTAAAAAAAACTGAAAAGACATAAGAATAAATAGAGAAAAAGATAAGAGAAGTTACTGTTCTACTAATTGTGCATAAGCTTTTGTAAGTTGAATAACTATTAAAATATTATTAGAGAATAATAATTATAGGTTCTAGCATACTCATGATTCCAAGGCCTAAAGATACTTCTAGGTAATGCATATAATTGATAAAAGTTATGGCAACTAACAAGAGACTTAAGTTTAAGAGTAAAAATTCATTTCAATTATCTCATGTTTATGACCTTACCAATTTGGTACCCAAATATTGAAAAACTCAAAATGTTGTCCAAAAATTTTAAATAGCAGTCAAATCAGTCATTTTTAGCATATTTTACAACACATAATAGAAAGTTGACCCTAAAAAAGACTATTTGGATCATCATTTAAAATTTTTGGGACCATATTAGGTTTTCCAATTTTCCAGGGAGCAAAGTGGTAAGGTCAAAAAAACATAAGAGACTAAAATAAGTATTTATTCTAAATTTAATATATAACAATGATTTCTCTCCCACACTCTGATTCCAAACAATATATACTTTTTATAATAGTATATTTGAAGCTAAATGGAAGACAAGCTCTCTCCTTTTGATGTCTCTCCTTGTTGATGTATAAAGAAAGGTTCTCTTGAGCAAGAGGGGGTAGTGCAAAATAGTGAACTGATGAGGTAAAAGATTGAGACTTAAACTGATGAAGGTTTCTCTTAGTGGGGAAGGTTATTAGATACAACAACCAAATGATACATATGTGGGAATTGTGGACCTCTTCAACTTGAAAAATTAGATAACAAGTCAGCCATCACTGTAAAACTTAAGCTTGACATCTTTGGTAGAATGGGTGTATCTTCTAATAGATATTTGAGATCAAGAGGAGGTGGTGGTGGTGGTGGTGATGGTGGTGGTGGTGGTGATGGTGGTGGTGGTGGTGGTGGTGGCGGCAGCGGCAGCAACGGCAGGGGCGGTGGCAATGGTGGTGGCGGTGGCGGTGGCAGTGGTGGTGGTAAATGCCATGTTGTGAAGGAAATCCATATAATTTTGGGCACTTATTGTATAGTTATGTTGAATATTGTGTCCCACTCCAAAAAATTTAGTATAATTAGTCTTGCTTAGGAAGCTTACATATTTTGTGTCAATTGTAGGATAATGAGGATTGAAAAAGATGGAAACTAAAGGAATTTACGGAAAAGAAACTATGAATCCTTCTAGAGAGAGAAACACGAGGGAGAAGGAGAGAAGTCATGGGAACGACTTTAGATCTAGATTATCTTGTATTTTACATTATTCAATTGTTGTAATGCATGGGATGAGTGACTAAATCTCTCAATGTTGAGATTGAAATGTAATCTTCTAACTTTTGTATTCCTGGATTCAATTTGAAAATGTATTTAGTTGTTTGATTTTAGAAATTTTATCATTTGCTTAATGTTTGATTCTAAATGGTTTTAGATTCTTGGATCTAAGTTCAATTGGGAAGTGAAACTTGGAATCAAATCTGGATAATCTTTCTTGATGTATCATTGATATAAGAATAGACACTGATGTATGAATTGTGTTTACATTGGACTTAATATTAGATAATTGGTTAAATATCCAAGGAATTGGTGTTTGATGAATTATCTAAGGATTTTATAATCAAGGAATTGATACATATGATTTGAAGAAAATGTTACATCAAGATCTATAACTTCACAAGATATATAGAATTGAATCTAAGGGTTACAAAGAGGAGGAATGATGAAAGTCAATCTCAACCATTTTTATTTGACAGTAGAAAATCATTTTTAATCAATTATTTTCGATATAATTTTGGGCACTTATTGTGTAGTTATAGTTAAATTGTATACAATTCCAAAGAATCTAGTTTAATTAGTTTTGCTTAGGAAGCTTACATATTTTGTGTCAAATGTAGGATAATGAGGATTGAAAAAGATGGAAATTGAAGGAATTTGCGGGAAAAAAGCTATGGATCCCTCGCCCAAGCCAGAGGGTCGCCCAAGCCGAAGTCTGCCTCTCGCCTGAGCGAGAGGCTGGCGCTCAAGCGAAAATTCCAAGATTGAAGGTCAAACTCTATGTGGGTTTCTCGCCTAGGCGACACCTATCGCCCAAGCGAGGCACATCTATTCAAAACAGTTGCCTTACTCGCTCAAGCGAGAATATCTAGCTTGAGCGAGAATATCTAGCTTGAGCGAGAAACCAAAATGTCGAATTAGATATAGGCGGTTACATGAAAGAGGAGGGGGTTAACATTGGCAGGGAAGCATTTTCTTCATACTTTCTAGAGAGAGAAACACAAGGGAGAAGGAGAGAAGTCGCGAGAATGACTTTAGATCTGGATTTTCTTGTATTTACATCATTCAATTGTTGTAATGCATAGGATGAGTGACTAAATCTCTTAGTGTTGGTATTTTACATTGAACTTAATGCTAGATAATTGATTAAATATTCAAGGAATTGGTATTTGATGAATTATCTAAGAATTTTGTAATCAATAAATTGATACAAATGATTTGAAGAAAATGTTGCATCAAGATCTATAACTTCACAAGTTATATAAAATTGAATCTAAGGGTTATAAAGAGGAGGAATGATGAGAGTCAATCTCAACCATTTTTATTTACACTAAAAAAACATTTAATGAACACCATTATTGCCAAACTTTGTACCTATGTACTCAATTTACTTTTTTAAAAATAATATAGATCAGATTTGCTCTATAAAGACAATATCTCAGTATTTACCAATTTTATTATTGAACAATACAGTTCACTTGCGATACTATAAACCTCAACAATTTGATAATTTATAAGGTTCATCTTTCTCCAAAGACGATGTTGTCCCACTCTAATAGACCATCATAAAAATGGTTGATAATTTTTTTATATAAAGCAAGTTTAATTTTAATAAATTGTGAACATTATATATACTATTACCAAATACCAATCTTATATCATGAGTTCTTAAACTTTAAAGGCAGATATTATAAGAATCAGACATGTACATACGGTAAATATTTGATGGACAATGTTAAAACTTAAAAACCAATTGACTAATGTAGTCCGCCACAATTAAATATTAAATATACTAACGAAAGCGTTGGTTGAAGTGATACATGTTTGATTCTCCTTAAGTAATGTCTCTAGTTTGAGTCTTATGGATAAAAATATCAACTGAGAGAATTAGCCCCAATTACATATAGATGTTTCCGACTCGGACATGATTGCTTCAGTGTGAATATACATGTGAGAAACCAAAAAGTTAAATATTAAATATATAGAATTCTGCACAAAAACTTACATATAATAATCTATATAATAAAGAGTCTCATTCAAAAAAGTTTGATGCATATAAGATTGACTAATACAAAAACGTACATATAATAACCTTTATAAAGTACCCGGTGTACGGACATTACTCCTACATCGACTAATATAAATTCAGTCATATATAGATTATAATGATGATAAAACTATTTAACACTATTGCATGATTTAGGGACTATATCTATTGTTTCATTTTTTGTACCATTTTATATACTATTAATTTGATTGGTTGAAAAAATTATTTAAATTAAAATTATAATTATTAAATATTTTTCTGGGCAATTACACCTTCTGTCACATGGAGAAACACAAAGCTGTAAGACAACATATTATATACACCCACGCTGTTTATCTGCGATGTGTTTAGTAATAAATTCAACATCTTAAAATTTAAGTACTTTAGCATTCACGAGTAAATCCATTCTCATCACCCATCACTTGTAACTATGGTTATTTTAATTACATTTGCATTTAACAAAATTGGTTTAATGCTTGCTGAAAATTGAAAAACATGTTAAAGGCTAAAAACTCAATTGAAAAGTCAGAAATTGAATGTTGATAAAGTAAAATGTTTGATAAAATTACGTAAAATATTAGCTTCCGGATTAATAAAATGATATAAAAGAGCTACTTGAAATTATGGCTTATATACTCATACTTCCCTAAAATTATTCACTTGTTCCATCCTGGTTCTTGTACGTCATAACCGGTTAAAATGATAATTATCGACCTAAGTCTTAGCAAATCAAGCACAGTCCAAACACTCCCATGTCTTAGCCGGATTGTCTAGAAGTTCGAGTAAGCGAGTTGATGACAAGACAGAAGCGACAATAAAATACAAGACCATATCTTTGATACCTTACTACAAAGTCGCTTGAATGACACAGACCTATGTCACCTACCCCACGTTACATATATCCTACTAAACCTTCTAGCAGTAGATAAGATGAACCTATAACATGACGACATAAACTAATACAAACATAAGTCAACTATCTGCAAAGTATAAGGCTGTCTGACACTACACAATTTTCACTTTGTCTATAGTATACCCGACACCCCTTCAGTCAGCCAGACCCACAACATCTATGAAGGAATATTAACTCCACCTCTCCATTATAAATAGGAGATTTCCCCTTTACATACATTACCTTGCTTATTCTTACATTCTACGCATTATATTATTTCTTACACTATATTTCCTTCATATACTGACTTGATCGTTGGAGAATCTCTCCAGCTACCTCCCCTGGAGCATTCATGCACTCCTCGAGTGATATTAAAAGATTCCTCACCAAATTTATTGGAAACACTTAAGGATACCTGCTTAACCGAAGAAGTTAAGGTGGTTGACCATGAAGATGAGGAATTGACCAAGCAGGACAAACCAAGGAAGAAGATGACCAAGGAAGACAAGCCAAGCATATTGGCGATGATGCACGTTTCACACTTATGTCCAGAAAACTGATTGGGCTTTAGTTAGTTAGTTGGCCCAATAAGAGTATCTTTGTTGGGCTTTCCTTTTCTAGAAAGTTAGTTATTTCTGTTAGGAAAGTTAGTTTTGTTTATTCCTATATATAGCTTATTGTATGCTGGCTTTTTAATCAATGAAACAAAAGAAGCATTCTTTACAAAAGATTATATGGTATCAGGAGCATAACTCCGCTGCAAATCACAACCAACCAAGATTTCTGGTTTCTGGTTCAACTCCTTCTTCCCCAACTACAACTTCTTTATTTCTTATCGCTTAATCAAGCAGCTCCCAATCTTCAACAATGGTAGAGGATCAAAACCAAGAAGGTGATCTTCCAATTGTTAGGAATTCATACGATACACATAGCCCTTATTATATGAATCCTGGAGAAAACCCAGGATCAATCCTAGTGACACCCTCGCTGGATGGAAACAACTATCAATCTTGGAACAAGGCAATGTGAAGAGCACTACAGTCCAAGAACAAGTATAGATTCATAGATGGCTCACTCCCACCAAGGCCTCCAACATATCCAAACTTTGATATCTGGGAATGTTGCAACAATATGGTGATCACATGGATCACAAAATGCATATCTCCTAAAATTTCTCAAAGCATTGCATACATAGACAATTCATAGGAGCTATGGCAAGATATGAGTGAAAGATTCTCAAAGGGTGATTACTTCCGAATTTCAGATTTGCTACAAGAACTTCATTCTATGAAACAAGGAGACAGAGGAATCTCAAGC
Source organism: Lupinus angustifolius (assembly GCF_001865875.1). NCBI lineage: Eukaryota > Viridiplantae > Streptophyta > Magnoliopsida > Fabales > Fabaceae > Lupinus > Lupinus angustifolius. The sequence continues at coordinate 58,266 of NW_017718676.1, forward strand.
TTCTTCACAGAATTGAAGACATTATGGGAGGATCTTGAATCCCTAAGGCCAATGCCACCATGCCTATGTGTAGTCAGATGCGAATGTGGAATGATTGACAAAATGAGGGAGCATCATGACATATAATATGTGATATGCTTTCTCAAAGGGCTGAATGATGAATTCAGCACATCAAGAGCCCAAATCCTGTTAATGGAGCCTCTTCACAAGATCAACAAGGCTTTTTCCTTTCTCATCCAGCAAGAACGACAATTAGTAGGAATGAATGTGATCAGTCCCAAGGTCCTATTCAATGCTGCTAATAACAGATCACATGGAACACAAGAACAAGAACAAGAACAAGGCCAACAATGGAAAGCTAAGCCCAACTTTGGAAGAGGAAGTAACAATATGAGCAGGGGCAGAGGCATTAACAAAAGCTATGGAAACACCAAATCAAGTAGCATCAAGATCTGCTCCTTCTGTGGCAGGGAAAGACACACTGTGGAGACATGTTATTTCAAGCATGGCTTCCCACCTAATATGCAACCTAGTAGGCTTAAACAATCAAGTGGATATGTCAATACTATCACAATAAGCAAGGGAAAAGAACATGTAGCCCCTGATGAAGCAAGAAATATTGCCACAAGCTTCAATTTTGGGCCAACGCAGTATGCTCAATTGACATCACCATTTCAAAGCATTGGAGAAGGAACATCTGAGCACAACATCAACCAACTCATCATGGATCCAAGGCCAACAAGTGCATGCAATACAGATCCAACAAATCAGAATCAGGAAGTAACAGGTAACAAAATTTTATGGATTCTTGATACTGGGGCCACTGACCATGTGTGCCCCAATCTGAAGAAATTTGATGCTTTTCATGTTATAAGGCCAATCACCATAACTTTACCAAATGGTTGCACTACACTGGAAAAAATCAGTGGAACCATTAGCTTAATAAATTCACTAGTCTTGCACAATGTTCCTTACATTCCAGACTTTAAGTTCAATCTTATCTCTATTCACAAATTGACTAACTCTATGCATTGCACCCTAACCTTTGATGACTCAAAATGTTCCATTCATGATATGACTTCCTTGAAGAAGATTGGGCATGTTGAAGTTAGGAATGGCTTATATATCCTTAAAGAAACTATTGAGAATTGCATACCTAAGGAACACATTGTAAATACTATATGCACTTATGATTCCTTTGACCTATGGCACTTTAGGCTAGGCCACCCATCCTATGATCTAATGAATTTTGTTTGCAAAGACTATGCTTATGTGAATTCCAACATGAATAAAATTGCTTGTGATTTTTGTCATTTAGGAAAGCAAACTAAGTTGCCTTTTCCCAATAATATGAATAAGAGTATGCATGTTTTTGACATTGTTCACATGGATATATGGGGACCACTAGGGAACTCATCTATCCATGATCACAAGTATTTCCTCACTGTCATATATGACCACTCCAGACACACCTGCTTATTCCTACTGAAATCTAAAGCTGTGGTAAGAGAGTTAATGATGGATTTTGCCAAAATGGTTAAGACTCAGTTTGATAAACAAATAAAGATCATTAGGACTAACAATGGGGTAGAATTTGACACTCCAAAATTCTTTAAGGAGCATGGGATGATACATCAAACTTCATGTGTAGAGACTCCACAATAGAACTCTGTTGTGGAGAGGAAACACAGGCACCTACTAAACACAACTAGGATACTTTTGTTTCAGTCTAGGCTGCCCAAGTCCTTTAGAAGCTATGTGGTTCAGCATGCTGCATATCTCATAAATAGGTTGCCCATCCCTGTCCTAAAGAACAAGACTCCCTATGAGCTTCTGTGTGAGAGAAGGCCTAACCTACTTGAGACAAAAGTCTTCAGTTGCCTATGTTTTTCATCCTCCTTAACCCATCACCAAACAGAGCTTGATCCCAAGGCCAGAAAATGCCTCTTTCTTAGCCATAAAAAGGGAACAAAGGGGTTTGTCCTCTTTGATCTTCGAACTAGAGAAATCTATATCTCTAGACATGTTACCTTCTATGAGCACATGTTTTCCTATAAAAGTAATGAGACCAACATTGGGGTGAATGTCAACAATGTTGAAAATGACCTTGAGTTTTTGGAAGAACATCATGATTCGCACCCTCATAATGTTCCTACTGAAACCAGGAATGAATCCATAAGAACAAAGGTAGATCAGCAAATTGATAGGGCTATAGATTCCAACCTACATAGTCTTAGAAGATCAGGTCGTATTAGAGAACCACCCACTTACCTAAGAGATTTTCATTGTGATCTTCTCAGCACAAAAGATCACAAAATCACACACCCTTTATCTGTTGTGCTATCCTACCAATATATTCAACCTGCCCATCTTAAATACACTGTGACCATCACCACTCAAACTGAACCAAAGCATTACAATCAAGCCATTACATCACAACATTGGATAACAACAATGCAGAATGAGCTTAATGCATTAGAACGAAACCAAACTTAGAGCATTGTTGATTTACCTGATGACAAGAGGGCAATAGGGTGTAAGTGGGTCTATAAGATAAAATACAAATCAGATGGTAGTGTTGAAAGGTATAAAGCTAGACTTGTAGCTAAAGGCTACAATCAAATTGAAGGGATAGATTTTTTCGACACTTTTGCTCCTGTTGTGAAACTCGCAACAGTAAGGCTTCTCCTTGCCATATCTTCATCTCAAGGCTGGATTATTCATCAACTTGATGTTAATAATGCCTTCCTTCATGGGACCTTCATGAGGAAGTTTACATGACCATTCCTCAAGGAGTGATTTATAATGAGCGTAACAAGGTTTGCAAGCTACATAAGTCACTCTATGGTCTCAAACAAGCAGGAAGCCAATAGTTCAACAAATTATCACAATGTCTTCTCTCATTAGGTTATATCCAGTCCCAACATGACCATTCCTTGTTTACCAAGAAATCAAGAATATTTTCCATTGCTTTACTTGTCTATGTAGACAATTTAGTATTGGTTGGAAATGATGGAGCAGAAATTAATCATGTGAAGAGTTTCCTGCATAATCAATTTAGAATCAAAGACCTTGCTAGAACTACGCATGGTATTACTCTATGCCAGAGGAAGTATGCCCTTGACATCCTGTTTAACACAAGATTTTTGGCTTCCAAACCAGTCCCTACACCTATGATAAAAACCTCTAAACTCTGCCAAGATAATGCCCCTGATCACAGTGACCTTGTTTGCTATAGAAGGTTGGTAGGCAGGCTCCTCTACTTGACCAATACTATACCTGACATAAGTTTTGCTGTCCAACAATTAAGCCAATTCATGGCACAACCTACTATCACTCACTACAAAGCACTCACTAGGGTGTTAAGGTATATTAAGAGCAACCCTGGATAGGGGTTGTTCTACCCTGTTTCTTCTTCTCTGCAGGTTAAAGCATTCAGCGATTCAGATTGGGCAGCTTGTTGTAGAATACAGAAAATCAATCAGTGGCTATTGTGTGTTCCTTGGAAGCTCTCTTGTCTCCTGGAAATCAAAGAAGCAGGCCACAGTTGCCAGATCTGCATCAGAAGTAGAGTATAGGGCATTGGCATCCATTGCTTGTGAAATTCAATGGATCACATACTTGCTCAACAATTTTCAGATAAATTTCATCCAAGCAGCTTTAATGTATTGTGATAGTGAGTCTGCAAGACACATTGCCACAAATTTTCTAAGATCAACAAGGCTTTTTCATTGCTCATCCAGCAAGAACGACAATTAGTAGGAATGAATGTGATCAGTCCCAAGGTCCTATTCAATGCTGCTAATAACAGATCACAAGGAACACGAGAACAAGAATAAGGCCAACAATGGAAAGCTAAGCCCAGTTTTGGAAGAGGAAGTAACAATACGAGCAGGGGCAGAGGCATTAAGTAAAGCTATGGAAACACCAAATCAAGTAGCATCAAGATCTGCTCCTTCTGTGGCAGGGAAAGGCACACTGTGGAAACACCTAAGGATACCTGCTTAACTGAAGAAGTTAAGGTGGTGGACCATGAAGATGAGGAGTTGACCAAGCAGGACAAACCAAGGAAGAAGATGACCAAGGAAGACAAGCTAAGCATATTGGCCATGATGCACGTTTCACACTTATGTCCAAAAAACTGATTGGACTTTAGTTAGTTAGTTGGCCCAATAAGAGTATCTTTGTTGGGTTTTCCTTTTCTAGAAAGTTAGTTATTTCTGTTAGGAAAGTTAGTTTTGCTTATTCCTATATATAACTTATTGTATGCTGGCTTTTTAATCAATGAAACAAAAGAAGCATTCTTTACAAAAGATTATAAAATTCCCTCCATGCAAACCTATCTTCTGAAGCTACAGAACACCATATGTATGCTTGTAAATCTCTTGTGCACTGACATGCCTACTTCTAAACCTATATATATATATA
>NW_017718677.1:0-5304 GCF_001865875.1 Lupinus angustifolius
GGTTGACCATGAAGATGAGGAATTGACCAAGCAGGACAAACCAAGGAAGAAGATGACCAAGGAAGACAAGCCAAGCATATTGGCGATGATGCACGTTTCACACTTATGTCCAGAAAACTGATTGGGCTTTAGTTAGTTAGTTGGCCCAATAAGAGTATCTTTGTTGGGCTTTCCTTTTCTAGAAAGTTAGTTATTTCTGTTAGGAAAGTTAGTTTTGTTTATTCCTATATATAGCTTATTGTATGCTGGCTTTTTAATCAATGAAACAAAAGAAGCATTCTTTACAAAAGATTATATGGTATCAGGAGCATAACTCCGCTGCAAATCACAACCAACCAAGATTTCTGGTTTCTGGTTCAACTCCTTCTTCCCCAACTACAACTTCTTTATTTCTTATCGCTTAATCAAGCAGCTCCCAATCTTCAACAATGGTAGAGGATCAAAACCAAGAAGGTGATCTTCCAATTGTTAGGAATTCATACGATACACATAGCCCTTATTATATGAATCCTGGAGAAAACCCAGGATCAATCCTAGTGACACCCTCGCTGGATGGAAACAACTATCAATCTTGGAACAAGGCAATGTGAAGAGCACTACAGTCCAAGAACAAGTATAGATTCATAGATGGCTCACTCCCACCAAGGCCTCCAACATATCCAAACTTTGATATCTGGGAATGTTGCAACAATATGGTGATCACATGGATCACAAAATGCATATCTCCTAAAATTTCTCAAAGCATTGCATACATAGACAATTCATAGGAGCTATGGCAAGATATGAGTGAAAGATTCTCAAAGGGTGATTACTTCCGAATTTCAGATTTGCTACAAGAACTTCATTCTATGAAACAAGGAGACAGAGGAATCTCAAGCTTCTTCACAGAATTGAAGACATTATAGGAGGATCTTGAATCCCTAAGGCCAATGCCACCATGCCTATGTGTAGTCAGATGCGAATGTGGAATGATTGACAAAATGAGGGAGCATCATGACATATAATATGTGATATGCTTTCTCAAAGGGCTGAATGATGAATTCAGCACATCAAGAGCCCAAATCCTGTTAATGGAGCCTCTTCACAAGATCAACAAGGCTTTTTCCTTTCTCATCCAGCAAGAACGACAATTAGTAGGAATGAATGTGATCAGTCCCAAGGTCCTATTCAATGCTGCTAATAACAGATCACATGGAACACAAGAACAAGAACAAGAACAAGGCCAACAATGGAAAGCTAAGCCCAACTTTGGAAGAGGAAGTAACAATATGAGCAGGGGCAGAGGCATTAACAAAAGCTATGGAAACACCAAATCAAGTAGCATCAAGATCTGCTCCTTCTGTGGCAGGGAAAGACACACTGTGGAGACATGTTATTTCAAGCATGGCTTCCCACCTAATATGCAACCTAGTAGGCTTAAACAATCAAGTGGATATGTCAATACTATCACAATAAGCAAGGGAAAAGAACATGTAGCCCCTGATGAAGCAAGAAATATTGCCACAAGCTTCAATTTTGGGCCAACGCAGTATGCTCAATTGACATCACCATTTCAAAGCATTGGAGAAGGAACATCTGAGCACAACATCAACCAACTCATCATGGATCCAAGGCCAACAAGTGCATGCAATACAGATCCAACAAATCAGAATCAGGAAGTAACAGGTAACAAAATTTTATGGATTCTTGATACTGGGGCCACTGACCATGTGTGCCCCAATCTGAAGAAATTTGATGCTTTTCATGTTATAAGGCCAATCACCATAACTTTACCAAATGGTTGCACTACACTGGAAAAAATCAGTGGAACCATTAGCTTAATAAATTCACTAGTCTTGCACAATGTTCCTTACATTCCAGACTTTAAGTTCAATCTTATCTCTATTCACAAATTGACTAACTCTATGCATTGCACCCTAACCTTTGATGACTCAAAATGTTCCATTCATGATATGACTTCCTTGAAGAAGATTGGGCATGTTGAAGTTAGGAATGGCTTATATATCCTTAAAGAAACTATTGAGAATTGCATACCTAAGGAACACATTGTAAATACTATATGCACTTATGATTCCTTTGACCTATGGCACTTTAGGCTAGGCCACCCATCCTATGATCTAATGAATTTTGTTTGCAAAGACTATGCTTATGTGAATTCCAACATGAATAAAATTGCTTGTGATTTTTGTCATTTAGGAAAGCAAACTAAGTTGCCTTTTCCCAATAATATGAATAAGAGTATGCATGTTTTTGACATTGTTCACATGGATATATGGGGACCACTAGGGAACTCATCTATCCATGATCACAAGTATTTCCTCACTGTCATATATGACCACTCCAGACACACCTGCTTATTCCTACTGAAATCTAAAGCTGTGGTAAGAGAGTTAATGATGGATTTTGCCAAAATGGTTAAGACTCAGTTTGATAAACAAATAAAGATCATTAGGACTAACAATGGGGTAGAATTTGACACTCCAAAATTCTTTAAGGAGCATGGGATGATACATCAAACTTCATGTGTAGAGACTCCACAATAGAACTCTGTTGTGGAGAGGAAACACAGGCACCTACTAAACACAACTAGGATACTTTTGTTTCAGTCTAGGCTGCCCAAGTCCTTTAGAAGCTATGTGGTTCAGCATGCTGCATATCTCATAAATAGGTTGCCCATCCCTGTCCTAAAGAACAAGACTCCCTATGAGCTTCTGTGTGAGAGAAGGCCTAACCTACTTGAGACAAAAGTCTTCAGTTGCCTATGTTTTTCATCCTCCTTAACCCATCACCAAACAGAGCTTGATCCCAAGGCCAGAAAATGCCTCTTTCTTAGCCATAAAAAGGGAACAAAGGGGTTTGTCCTCTTTGATCTTCGAACTAGAGAAATCTATATCTCTAGACATGTTACCTTCTATGAGCACATGTTTTCCTATAAAAGTAATGAGACCAACATTGGGGTGAATGTCAACAATGTTGAAAATGACCTTGAGTTTTTGGAAGAACATCATGATTCGCACCCTCATAATGTTCCTACTGAAACCAGGAATGAATCCATAAGAACAAAGGTAGATCAGCAAATTGATAGGGCTATAGATTCCAACCTACATAGTCTTAGAAGATCAGGTCGTATTAGAGAACCACCCACTTACCTAAGAGATTTTCATTGTGATCTTCTCAGCACAAAAGATCACAAAATCACACACCCTTTATCTGTTGTGCTATCCTACCAATATATTCAACCTGCCCATCTTAAATACACTGTGACCATCACCACTCAAACTGAACCAAAGCATTACAATCAAGCCATTACATCACAACATTGGATAACAACAATGCAGAATGAGCTTAATGCATTAGAACGAAACCAAACTTAGAGCATTGTTGATTTACCTGATGACAAGAGGGCAATAGGGTGTAAGTGGGTCTATAAGATAAAATACAAATCAGATGGTAGTGTTGAAAGGTATAAAGCTAGACTTGTAGCTAAAGGCTACAATCAAATTGAAGGGATAGATTTTTTCGACACTTTTGCTCCTGTTGTGAAACTCGCAACAGTAAGGCTTCTCCTTGCCATATCTTCATCTCAAGGCTGGATTATTCATCAACTTGATGTTAATAATGCCTTCCTTCATGGGACCTTCATGAGGAAGTTTACATGACCATTCCTCAAGGAGTGATTTATAATGAGCGTAACAAGGTTTGCAAGCTACATAAGTCACTCTATGGTCTCAAACAAGCAGGAAGCCAATAGTTCAACAAATTATCACAATGTCTTCTCTCATTAGGTTATATCCAGTCCCAACATGACCATTCCTTGTTTACCAAGAAATCAAGAATATTTTCCATTGCTTTACTTGTCTATGTAGACAATTTAGTATTGGTTGGAAATGATGGAGCAGAAATTAATCATGTGAAGAGTTTCCTGCATAATCAATTTAGAATCAAAGACCTTGCTAGAACTACGCATGGTATTACTCTATGCCAGAGGAAGTATGCCCTTGACATCCTGTTTAACACAAGATTTTTGGCTTCCAAACCAGTCCCTACACCTATGATAAAAACCTCTAAACTCTGCCAAGATAATGCCCCTGATCACAGTGACCTTGTTTGCTATAGAAGGTTGGTAGGCAGGCTCCTCTACTTGACCAATACTATACCTGACATAAGTTTTGCTGTCCAACAATTAAGCCAATTCATGGCACAACCTACTATCACTCACTACAAAGCACTCACTAGGGTGTTAAGGTATATTAAGAGCAACCCTGGATAGGGGTTGTTCTACCCTGTTTCTTCTTCTCTGCAGGTTAAAGCATTCAGCGATTCAGATTGGGCAGCTTGTTGTAGAATACAGAAAATCAATCAGTGGCTATTGTGTGTTCCTTGGAAGCTCTCTTGTCTCCTGGAAATCAAAGAAGCAGGCCACAGTTGCCAGATCTGCATCAGAAGTAGAGTATAGGGCATTGGCATCCATTGCTTGTGAAATTCAATGGATCACATACTTGCTCAACAATTTTCAGATAAATTTCATCCAAGCAGCTTTAATGTATTGTGATAGTGAGTCTGCAAGACACATTGCCACAAATTTTCTAAGATCAACAAGGCTTTTTCATTGCTCATCCAGCAAGAACGACAATTAGTAGGAATGAATGTGATCAGTCCCAAGGTCCTATTCAATGCTGCTAATAACATATCACAAGGAACACGAGAACAAGAATAAGGCCAACAATGGAAAGCTAAGCCCAGTTTTGGAAGAGGAAGTAACAATACGAGCAGGGGCAGAGGCATTAAGTAAAGCTATGGAAACACCAAATCAAGTAGCATCAAGATCTGCTCCTTCTGTGGCAGGGAAAGGCACACTGTGGAAACACCTAAGGATACCTGCTTAACTGAAGAAGTTAAGGTGGTGGACCATGAAGATGAGGAGTTGACCAAGCAGGACAAACCAAGGAAGAAGATGACCAAGGAAGACAAGCTAAGCATATTGGCCATGATGCACGTCTCACACTTATGTCCAAAAAACTGATTGGACTTTAGTTAGTTAGTTGGCCCAATAAGAGTATCTTTGTTGGGTTTTCCTTTTCTAGAAAGTTAGTTATTTCTGTTAGGAAAGTTAGTTTTGCTTATTCCTATATATAACTTATTGTATGCTGGCTTTTTAATCAATGAAACAAAAGAAGCATTCTTTACAAAAGATTATAAAATTCCCTCCATGCAAACCTATCTTCTGAAGCTACAGAACACCATATGTATGCTTGTAAATCTCTTGTGCACTGACATGCCTACTTCTAAACCTATATATATATA
>NW_017718678.1:0-630 GCF_001865875.1 Lupinus angustifolius
TAGGTGTATTGTAACCACTGATACCTAACAATAGCCAAAGCTCATGAAGATTATGTGGCTAAAAGGAAAAGTACATTAATGTTGGTTTCATCATAGCCACTTCCTTTTACTTGGCTAGAAATTCTCCCTTTCTTCAAGATGATCTTTAGCCAAATCTTTTTTTGCTTGGCTCAAGAAAGTCTTTTCATCATCTTTTTCTTTTAGCCAATATTCAATAAATCTCCACCTTGGCTAAAAGACTATCATAGTTATTCTCTTGCTAATGTTCTTCATGCTCACTAGAGATTCTGAACATTAATCAAATCCAGACAATGTCTGAACTTGGTAGTTGGAACTGGTTTCGTCATCATGTCTGCCGGATTATTTGCAATGAGTATTTTCTCCACTCTAACAACTTATTTCTCCACTATGTCTATAATAAAGTGCATCTGAATATCAATATGCTTAGTTTTTTCATGATACATTGGATTCTTTGTCAGATGTGTAGCACTTTGACTATCACAATTGATGGTTGTTTCTTCGAGTTGTATATCCAACTCTTCAATTAAACATTTCTCCCAAATGGCTTCCTTTACAGCTTCTGTTACTGCGATGTACTCTGCCTCGGTTGTAGACAAAACAACAATTGAT